>NW_020194718.1:1674399-1686609 GCF_003025115.1 Trichoderma citrinoviride | reverse complement strand
CCCTAACCCTAACCCTAACCCTAACCCTAACCCTAACCCTAACCCTAACCCTAACCCTAACCCTAACCCTAACCCTAACCCTAACACGACTCGACGCGGATTAACGGGGTAGGCATCTTACAGTACAGGGAAATGCCATACTATGAAAGGGATCGCGCGAGTCCGGGTCCATTCCTTTCCTCCCACCGCGGTCTCTTTATGCTTCAGTTCACATAACACTGACCTCAGAATATTCAGATTCCAGTAATCTGTGTTCTGGTCTGTGAAGGGTCTGCAGTCCACATTAACACAAGTAGTAGCGCTCCGACCCCTTTGGGGGCTGGCTTATGTAGACATGCTAGCGAGCAGGCTGGAAGCTGAGCGATTGAGATAGTGCTCCCTCGCATTTCTCACGAGAGGATTGACAGGATCGCCGAGAGCCAGACCAAAGGCCGTACGCATACTCAGAATCGTATATCCGTATTACCGACATATATTTCAGTAAAGGTGGGAGCTGCAGATTGAAAATGGCCCTGCCTTTATGCTCTCTACTAAAGCGTACGCTGGTGAAAGTAGCAGCCCTGGAAAACACCCTTACAGTTCTGTTACCATTCCGCAGCCGACGAAAGGATGATCGGCATTAATGCCCGCAGTTCTTGTTTACTTCGTACACTTTAGACTAGGTTACGTACTTCGTATTTAGTAGGTGATCCTTTGTTTCGTGCAAGCGAGATACTACTACGAGTGCCGGCACTAAGGCTCCTCTTAGTAGTATGCTTAGTATGTTACTTTTCTTGTCGGCTTGTAGTTTACACCGCTATTTTGTAGAGCGGCCAGTTATCATGGAGTTTGACTAATTCGACTAATCATATTGTTGAAGCTATGGAGCACTCACTCCAGTCCGCTTTACTAGCGAGTTAGTTCACGGATATACGGTTTTGAATACTTATACAGGGGTTGGCTAGAGAGACAAGAAAGAAGCATTCAGTAACGGATTCTAGTGCTCTGCACTCCGACAACCTCCACTGGCTCTAAGCAGGATCAGATAATGGGGCATATTGCAGATTCTGAGTAGTGTCAGGGGTAAACCAGCCGTCGTCGTCACTTATATAAGACGCAAGAGTTTCCGGCTACAATCCATCAGGATTCTAGAGCGCTATCAATTGCCTACTCCAATCCCATTTTGTCTTAATGTGGTAATTCCAGTTCCCCAGTCCTGCTTTTGTTACAGAGCACCTAAGCGGCAAGACGATAAAGACTAAAGAAAAGGAAAAGGAAAGATGACTGATACAAGCGAGCAACTTCCAACCCTTCCCTCGGATATTACTCCGGTGTGGCTAGGCGAGAAGCTCGGGCACAAGATCAAGTCGATCAAGAATACCTCGAACATTTGGGGCACGGCTAGCAAATTGTTCTACACCATTGCCTACCAAGAAGACAGTAGCGATGAGCGGCCACGGCATATCTGTATTAAGGGCGTTTTTGACCCCGAGATGATCGAAGCTCAGCCATGGACTGTTAGCTTGGCCCAGCGAGAGTCCCATTTCTTCGCCAAGGTGGCGCCCAACGTTAAGAACATGATTTTCCCCAAGGGTTGGTGGAGCGGCATGAGCGACAAGCAGGGCATCGCTATCATGAACGACTTGACCACTGAGGGATGCGCTTTCCCCGCGGAGACTGCCTCATATCCCGTCGAAAAGGTCATGAATGGTGTTGAGCAACTGGCTGGTCTTCACGCGCAGTACTGGGGTCAGAGCCAGGACGATCATCCATGTAAAGAACCCATCTCGTCCCAGTTCGGCTCCCATCTGGGCCCATCACAGCATCTAACACTGAAACAGGGATCTGGAACAACTACGACCCAGCCATGAAATTCATGTGTACCACATGGGACCAGGTTGTCCGCGCGCCGGGCCGCCCCGAGCTGCCAGAATACCTGATGGATGGTACGCGTTGCAATGAAGCTTTAGACCGCTATTACTCGGAGCGCAATCCGAGGTTCCGTACGCTACTGCACGGTGATACCCACATTGGCAACGTCTACTTTACATCCAATGGGCGTATTGGCTTCCTCGACTGGTCCGCCTTCCACTTCGGGTCGTGTTTCCACGATGTTGTTTACCACATGACGGCCATGTTAAGCATTGAAGATCGCCGTGCCCACGAGATGGAAATTCTAGACCACTACCTAGAGACGCTACATCGACTTGGTGGACCTAAATTCGACCGTCACAAGGATCCTGAAGTCATGATTGAGTACAAGCGATCCTTTATGACTAACGTGATCTGGCTTATCTGCCCTGATGGTCTGCAAAGCAAGGAGCGCGTGGCAGTACTATGTGAACGTACTGTTGCGACCTATGATGATCATAAAGTTCTCGATGTCATTCTTGGTCAGCCTAAGCTGGCAGCCTGATGAGAAGAGCCTGGTGTTTGAGAGGTCTGCAGCTGGTACGTTTTTAGGGGGGTTATGAGAAGTAGACTCGTCGTGATACTAGTGCGTAACTATAAGAAGTTGTTTTTCTTCCCTCAATTGTATCTATAGACTGGCATGCTAAGACCCGTATACTCCTATCTTCTATCGACAGGGCAGGGTGCCATTATATATCGTCGATTAAAGGGCTCAAGCCTTGCGCCGTGCCCAACCGACTCTCAAAGAAAAACCGCAACCGTTCCACCGTTACACGGTCTTCCATAAACCTAGCAAATGACGTTGGATTCGTATGAGGCATGTGCATTATATCAGGATAAGTAGAGTTGGGAGGGTGGATGTCTTGTCGGACACTCCAACTGATTGTACTTTGGTACTCGGGGCTCAAGAGATAGTTGTGTAAGAGCTTTGCGCTTTCGGGGTGTGGCGCGTTCTTAAGGATTGCCGCTGTTTGCGGCCAACTGACAAAATTCGCGTCATTCGGGAAGTTGATGTTGACGTTCTCACCAGGGGAAAATCCACCAAAACTTGTGAACGTCACAGACTGAGTAGAGTTGCCTTCACTTAGAACAGTAAGAGGAGTGGCAGTTCCTCGAACCCATCTGGGATTCTGATTCAAAAGGCCGTCAAACCATTTTGTTCCAAGCACTTCCATGCTATGTCTGCTACGTCAGTGATACTTCTTCGTCTTCGGCAGTACACTAGGCAGCTTACATTTGATAGAAGGCAAACAAAACAGCATCGTCATCATTCGGATATGTGAGGACAAGCTGATTCTTGAACTCTGGCTTTAAGAGCTCGTTGTAGGAAGATATGTTCCCCACGTGGGGTAGCTTTTCAGTATTCCAGGAGATACTCCAGAAGAAAATACTGTACCCGTACCAGGATGCCGATAGAGGGTCTTTGAATGCCGAAAATACACTCTCTAACCCGACAGGTGCGTAGTTGAGCAAGGCCCCCTCCTGTTGCCAACGAGGAAAGTCTTGTAGTGTCTGGAGGATTATGCTATCGACGTAGACATTGCTGTTGGACAGCTGTCGATCAATCTCGCCGTCGAGATACTTGGAAAGATCCACGGTAATGTTCAGCATCATCCCGGGAAAGCGATTCTCAAAAGCCGCTTTGAGAGATTCTTGTTGTGTTTTTTCGTCGCCGCCGTGCCAGACTGTAACGGTCCCCCCTTCTAGGAGTGCAGCGTGGTAAATCTCATCAAGTGAACGAGTTTCCACTAATGGAGTTGAATTAAAGCCAAGAACCGTATCATAGGCAAGAGATTGCCCAAGAAGGAGGGCTGCAGTGAGGCATCTAAACATGGCGGTGAATGGATTGTACAAATGACAGGCTTAGAGATGTCGATAGCATTAGATTGAAGAAAGGTTTGGACAGATTAACTTCGATCCTACTTTATATAATAAGCAAACTTTCAGGAGAAGACTTTCCCAAAGTCATACCGCCTCGCTGGGATTACCAATTGCTTAATGACACTGACTACTCCACAGCCCGAATTACTCCAGTTGCGGGTTGCAGACGAGTCTATGCCCACACTGCGCCGATAGTTCCTAACTAAGCATCTAGGTATAGTAGTTGATGAGTTCGCGCGCGTGTAGCCCGACATGTGGGATGTGGGATGCTTTATAATCGGCGATCCGGGGGGTATCGTGCATCATCATCCCAATGCGCAAACCATAACTTGAACCGATCCCCGACTTCGAACCCCCATCTAGGATTCGCAGTCTATGGATAGGCATTGAGTCACTAGAAGACTTATGGGGCGGCATTCTCGAGCGCAGATGATAAGGACAGGGTACTCTATAGTATCAGTCATTCTACCTAGCCTCCCTAGTGCTTGACAATATGTTCTCTCTTCAGCATCAGGGCTATTAGCAATTGGTGTAGGGAATTAATCCTTCCATGCTATCAGAATCCCCAAGTGCGGGTTTGTTACTCTAGCTGACCATTCGTCAGCTGTCAAGCCGAATTGTTCCCGTGCGCTCTCTTCTCCCAAAGTCTCATACCTCCACTCCAATTTGCCCCTTAAACCACCCATTCTTGCGGCTTCCTCATAAACGCTCTTTCTCATATGCCAAGTCATAATATCCAGTCCACCTTCATTTAAGGATACCCGTAAGCTCCAGCCATCTCCTGAAGCCAGCTCTTCTACATACTCGTTGCGGGGATAGTACTGCCGTAGTGGATCTTGCTTACAATCCTCTGCTCGTTTCTGAATATCATCTGTCGGATGTGGGACAACTCCCACAAAAACGCCGCCAGGTTCGAGATTGAGAGAAATATTGGTGAACATGGCAACTAGGTCCTCTTTGCTGGACGCATAGTTGAGAAACCACGCCCCAAAAACCATGCTAAAAAATCCTGAACTGTTGTCAGGGGCAAACGACTGTGGGATTGCACCGTCCCCGAGCATAAATTGTGCTTTTCCAGAAGCAATTTCTGACGATAATCGCGTTACCGCACTCTCAAGCATTGTGGACGATATATCCATGCCCATCACGTATCCAGCCCCCCAGGTAAGAAGATGTGATGAGTAAAAGCCCGTACCGCAGGCGACTTCTAGGACTCGTGCCCCCGGCTTAAGTAGAGGATTGATAGCGGTGTATACGTTGTGTTTCTCCACAGCTCTGTAGGGGAGTTCCTCGAGGACGTTATAAGAGGCACCGATGGAATCGTATTGAGGCATCGTAAAATGTGTATTCGCGCGTGCAGCTCTACTGTTGGTAACTATGTGAGATGATCCAGTGCGAGGGGGATGTAGTATTGTTTGTTGGATGAAAAAATGATGCAGGTTTAGATTTCTGTACGGTCCATATGTGGATTATGAGAGCTAAGCATGAAGAGGTAATCATGACATAGATGGCGTTGAACGTTATACAGGCTCCCTTGGTTGCTAACACTTGGCCCGAAAACCTAAAACCTCGAGAAACGAGAAGGAGATATAATATCGTCTTATATCTTCATATAATGCTCAAAGCACTTACTTATCTGTTCTCCTAGAATTGCCGCCCTCTTCCATTACTTGGTATAGAACTCACAGAACAATGCCTTCTGGTTCAGAATGCTCTATTAGATATAACTATACTTACTAATGCCATTTATAGACGACAGGATACGTTCTGAATCTGTATTTAGCAGATTACGTAAATCATTCCAATATCTGGCGACTGACAAGGAATTCGAACTGCCCATGAACTGCTCAGACAACTACCTACCTAAGTCGAGATTAAAGATGCAAACTACGACCACGAGAAAAGATATCTTGAAAGCAAACCCTCATTCTCCTCTCTTGTGATTTGTCGCTTAGCCTCCGCTTGAAACACGCGGCCAAGGGCCACGTTGTTGTTTAAACCATTGCTGAGATGCATACTACCTGTGGAAAAGAGAAATATATAGTGAAGATTATATAATGGCATTTGGCACTACTGTTTGGCAACGGCCTTGGAATTGTAGCCTGGCAAGCCTGGCATGCGGTGGAAACAAAACACCGCCGGTCTGCCACTATACCTGTATTTTGTATGTGATAGGCGGCGCTCTTTTCTTTCCACCCCTTGCCTGGGTAAGGTAAGGTAAGGAAAGATATGAAAGGCGGGGTTCAATGTTATTGCATTACTACTTCGCCTGGCCTGGACGTCGCCGCAATTCGGGACCAACCACTCTGTCGGCGGAGGGCGGAAAACACCGCAATGGCCTATATAGGCGTGAAAACAAGGTGCAATGGCGGTAGCGTCAAGGTGAACGTGTCCATGACATCCGCGTCGAACCTTTTCGCGGCATCTTCATCGGCAAATGAAACGTTATACCGAAGCGCAATGCGGCTGAGGACCATGCGCATCTCCATCATCGCAAGATTTCGACCGGGGCAGGCCCATTGACCTCGCGTAAACGGAATCCAAGGAGACTTCTCCGTTGACAGGCCCTCCCATCTCTCGGGTTTGAAAGCGTTTGCGTCTGCCCAGAATCTCGGGTCTCGCTGGACAGTGAATGTCGGAACAGCCATTACTGTGCCTCCGGGGATGAATTCGTCATCAATCATTAGGCCTTCTGGCGGTGTAACGCGCGGGAGGCCGCCTGGGACGGAAGGCTTTAGCCGCAAGGTCTCGTTGATAACGTAGTCCAGGTACGGGATATTTTTCTCATACGACCAATCAATTACGCCTCCTGGAAACTGGTCACGAAGCGAAGCTTGGAGACGTCGATACGTCCTTGGATTGCTGGCAAGGTAATAGAGCCTATCGCGTTGCTTCGTGTTAACCCAAAACTACTGCAGCTGAGAGAATGCACAGATGTGGGCAGATACATGAAAGCAGATATGAAGAAGGACTTACGCATTTGCGAGGGCTGCGCTGGTTGTGTCACTATAACCATTTGGTGAGCCTGACTTGTTGGGAAATTTGCCGGATAAGTGAATACATACCTTCCCGCAATTATCAAAAGTCGAGCATCTTCCTGAATTGCCATTTCACCAGGCGGCGCCGAAGGGTCTCCCTCGGTTACTGCCTTGATTAACCAGGAGATTATGTCTCGGGGGCCCTGATCCTTCAACGTCGCTGTCTCGCTTGCCACGATCTAATTCGCCTGTAAGCATTATCCCTTCAACATAGGTGCGGCTCAATCTGCGTCAAATCTCACCTTACGCTTTTCCTGGAGTTGCTGGTGGCACCAGGTGGTGAATCGAGAAAAGCCTGCTGCTGCACCAGGCACTTTGGAGATCATGGATAACAGCCATGGTACCGTACCCAAAACACCGATGGCCAACATGCTCTCATGAACACCTTTGATAGCCGGATGCTCGGTCTCCGATTCTAGCATATGGAAGTCCTTGGAAAATCCTAGCGAGGAAAACTTCTTAGCTCAGGTGTCTCTGACTGGATGGCCCCTCTGGATAGATTCCTTGCTCAGCTATCACGTACCAATCTCGCCCATCACATCAAAGGCAAAGAACATGGAATATTCTGTCACGTCGATTGGGCGGCCGCTATGTTCCGCAATCTTCGCCAAGAGAAGATCTACTTTCGTCTTGATCCGCGGCGCGTAGACAGCCAATGCTTCATTGAAGAATTAGCACGCTGGAGAAAGCAGTGATAAGGTGGTTTACTGTGTGGTTGAATCCCATACCTCGAAATCCAAGTCCTCTTTCCCAAATCTTCTTGCGAAGCTTGTGAACTTTAAGAACCCGAGTCGAATTCAGCGATATCTTTGTTACATCATTTGAGACCTGCGCATACCAAGGCGACCTCGTTGTTCGTGTAGGGGTTTCATAGATTACACCTATGGCAGATGCGCGATTGATGGATAGCTCACGAGCTCCTGACGTTGGTGCGGAGGGCTCAGTAATTGAAGACAGTTGCGCGGAGATCGATGTAAAAACGCGTGCTGATACTCACCAACGCGAACAATATCTCCATACGTTTCATGTAACCTTTGGATATCTTCAAATGCTTTGAGGCTTTTGGCGGCGTTGCGCATAGCATAAAACCGCGAAAGCTTAGCCATGAAAGGGCCTGGGAAGCGATTCAAAGGATGGAAGAATGCTCTATAGGTAAGGCTGCTGACTACCACTCCGGCGTTATACGCATTCGAAACCAGCAAAGCGCGGCATATGGCTAATATTAAACTGTAACCACCGATTCGTATATGCGCAATGATCAGAACGGCACTCGAACCCAGAAAGATAAACAAGAGTTGCCACGCATAACCATCAACCTCAAAACGCCGGAAGATCAGATGGTGAGAGGTGACTCCTGCGACCAGTGAGACGATTGCTGCTGCTTGCCAGGAGACTCGCCAAGCTGCGTCGAATACATCAAAGATTTCCAGAGTCATGCTGAATAATGCGATTTCTTTGTTTTTCAGTCCTTAGGACGTGAGAAATAGCACTGCGGCAACATGGGAAGTGAACCTAGAGGTAGAATTACGGAGATTGCTGTTGATGACTGCAAAGGACGCAAGCTATTATTGAACCAAAGGTCACAAATTTGCCTAAATACCTCTGCATTCGCTTATACGGTATCCTCCGTACTCGTATGACAATGTTCATCAAGACATCTTCTTGGCCGAGGACCCTTGTGCTTTGTGGAGCATTCCGCAGGGGTTTAGTCTTGAAATCTGTTAATTGCAAAAGTGTTCTATAAGGTGCATGCAAGTTTGATAGCAGCTGGCAAGACCCAGTATTACTCACTCATTTGAGGCTGCTGCTTTGCTCAGTCTGGGTATCGCTGCTCTTGGAACTCGACCTCAAGGATGGGCGAAGGGGACAGGTTACGCTGGGAAGAGCCTTGCAGCCCTCACAACCAAGTAGCAATTCCCATCTGACTGCTATCCACTTCATAATTGAGTACAACATGTGCAGGACTAACAGCATAGCGGCAACTGCAATTTGTACTTCCGCGGAGTCGCACGGTAGCCAGAGTATAAGCCAACCGCCTTACTCTCCAACTTTGACTGTAAATACTTCTCACCCAACGGTTTGTCGCCACCCTTGTAAAGATACTCAACCTTGATTCTTAGTAATAGTTTACTATAGGTGATTTTTTTAAAAGAAAACAGGGAATTGTATGTTGGTATGGCTTACTACCGCGTTCTTTCTCTTCACTCTCATTCTATCAATCTTCATTCTGTAAAGCTTATGTACGACTTTGACGTCCGTCACCCTTCCCTATGGTCCCTTATGCCACAAAAAATGGAAGATCTCCGCACTTTGCTATATATTATCATCTCTTTGCTCTACTCGCTCACTATGGCGACTATCGGCATGCGAATCTGCATGCAAGGTGTCTAATGATGTCTCTCGGATAGGATAACGGAGTCATGCTATCTTCACTAGTAAGCACCAAAAGTCATGACGAGAAAACTAACCTGTAGCACGCATGAATAATGATTTTAAAGCTAATAATATCGGCTTCGCTTCCTTTTAGGTCTTCTTCATGGGACAACAAGCAATACTCTACTTCTTCTTACAGTATGATGCTGAAATGTCAGTTTGTGAGATCTATAAAGCAAGATAAACAACTGAGGCTTCTATAGGCATATCACACAATTCGATAAAGCATCCCAAATGTATGGCTGTTCTCCTCAAGGTGCACCTTTTTCCCTTTAACTATAACATCTCCTGATACTAATGACATTGTGGTGCCCAGGGTCTACTCCTCGAGGAGTTTGGTATGTTTTCATGCGGTTTGCTATTAAGGTGTGCCTCGGTCTGTTTGTCTTCCGGCTTTCCAGCACTCCTCTGTTCTTTCAAGTCCTCTGGGCAATGGTTTGGTTCCGCGCTGCCTCCAACTAGCCACCTGGCTTCTTTATGCATTGCAGTGTCGGCCTTTGAAGGCCTTTTATGCCCCGAACTGTGCCCAGATGATAAATGCTTGAGTACTAGTATGTGAGCTCCATTGCTAATTCAATACAAATGCTTATGGCTAACTTTTATGTAATAGAACCTATTTCGTTCTACATCCTCTAGTGAGTTGGTCAGCAAGAAGCAAGCACCTTACATATCCCACATACCATGCAATCGACATCGGCCGCCATGGCCGTGAGGAAATACTTCGCCAACGCATACCTCACCCGCAGACCTTGTTTGTAGATATTTACATAGTAGCTTTACTTCTCTGGATTATCTGGGCACTCCACATGTCCTTTGAAAAAAAGGCTGGTCGTACTGGTCATGCTCACCACTGGTGGCTCCGCTGTGCTCATCAGTGAGCTGCGTGCTATTATACTTATGGAATTCTTGCGTTCTTCTGACTTGAGGTACTCCTTGGGAATAAGCTCTGCAGAGATGTCTATCTGATCATTACTACGACTATGCCTGCCCTGAAGGCCTTCTGGTGCTGCTGGCGACACAAGCTTAGTGCTGAAGAAGCATCGGACCTTACACGCAGCCAGTGTGCTGCACCCGGCAAGTCTAAGCTGTCACATGATGGTACAATAGGGTTGAAGGCACAGCCCACAGCGTCGAAAAATGGTACCGAGGGCGACGTGGGTTATTCAGAACGGCTGCCATCAACAAAAAGCGAGGAGCAATTATGCGACACTTAGAAAGAGATAGTGTATCAGAAGTGCAGCCGCACATCAAGTATCTCAATCATACGTACCTTGAGCATATCAAAAGGATCTATTTGCAATGGATTGATAAGGAACGATGGATTGCGGTCCAACCTTAAGAACTAGAGGGCACGTTATCGCATGCGCATCACAGCAGGTGCAGGCCCGTTCGTGAGAATATAATGGAAAAAGTCGTCAGCAAAACGTCTCCGTACTTTGATGCTATACTTACACTTCCCCTTGAAGCAAATCAAAAATGAAAATATCTAAGTTAATATATCGAAGCCAGTAGTGATTCATGAAGGCGGGTTTAGGTCTTATCCACGAGACGATTAAACATAGGGTAGGTAGTCATGCGTAAGATCGTGGGTCAATCAAGAACCGAGTCAACGCATACCAAGAAGACGAGACATTGCAATCTATAGATCCTCTATGGAGTACTACGCATACGTATCCAATCTTATTTCCAAGTCGAATGAATCATACATATTACATACCTTACAGATTTTGGCACGTCGATGCAGGATTACGCGTACATTGAGGCAATTCAATGGCTAGTGGACTGAGGAGCCCTTTACCGGCTTCGGCGAAGACGAACGAACAAGGCGCCACACGACGGTGACAAATGATTGGGATTAGATACTTCACATGTCAGCCAGCAAATGGTCAAAGCTAGGCCATGGATATCAGAAGCCGTATGACATGAATCGCTCTGCCCGTGGACTGCATCAGGGACCTTTATTTCAGCTATGCCGAGTGTGATGCAGCATACGAATCGTTAGCTCATCCCGGATGCTGGATAATCAAAGTACAGGCTCTCTGATACCTGCCTAATCGAGCGACCCCCGCGAACTTTTGTGACAGGTGATGCTGAACCAACAGCAACTCGCACAGATGTCACATACCACAATACTTGAGGTACGAAATACGAATGGCCATAGTAGTACAATATATCAGTTCATAGGTAGTGTAGACAACGTCACCCCGTTCTCAATAGGAATGTGTTCCGAAGTTACAGTTTGTTTGTTTCGAGGTCCGCACGGTCAGCTCAGACTGCACCAGGCTTTGGTGATATCGCCGTGAGACAGGAGATTGTATCTTTTTGCAGCGCACAGATCGCAATCATACTAAGTATTGCTCGCTCAAGGCTCTAAATTCTTGTCTGCACTCAATTTCTTATCTCAAGTATTTGGTGTATTTCCCTCTTCATACAGCCAGCAAAGGCATCCTCGCTGAGGCGCAAAGACCACTGTGCATTTCCACACAGGTGATCGGGCTCGCAACGAAGTCCCAATCACTTGTTGCTTTGTGGGCATGATCATGCGCATCAGTATCGGAATCGCGCTGTCACACAACTTCTTGGTTAACTACGGAGTGCACGTCACGTATTGCGATCCTCTACGCCAGCCATATAAGCTTGTCCAAGAACCTGCACACCAATAGTGTGAAATGCGTCGCGCAGTTCCTGCTCGCGAAAATTGATCATCCATGCGATTGCGCCCAAGTGATGACGAGCTGTTTGATATGATCGATTTTAATAGCAGTCTCGGGAGGATGTAAGCGCCATTGGGATGAACCAAAGGAGTGCATGCTATGTATCTACCTAGGCAAAGGATGAGCAAAATGCGAGTGCGACATGTGGCCGGGGTTTCTCTTATCTCTTATAGGCTCGTTTACGTGCTTTTGTGATGCTACATGTATGGCTGAACGTGAGTGCGTCAAGCTGGGAGATGTCTACTGCCTAATCC
>NW_020194718.1:1560080-1674299 GCF_003025115.1 Trichoderma citrinoviride | reverse complement strand
TTTTTTTTTTTTTTTTTTTTGACATTATAGGAAGTTACAGGGTTAGTGTTTATGGTGGCGCTGAACAACACGCCTGTTCGGCTCGACTGAAAATGCAATACGAGCTGCTACATGTATGTAGAAAGGGCGCCCAGATCATTGATAGAGACCAGCATAGCGGTGTGGAAGATCTCAAACGATTCAAGGCGTTGTCTTCTACACCACTTTCTCTCCATGCTCTGTCTCGCTTTAACGGCTGGCTAGGATGCAGCGCGTAGCGACGGGTATTTTGGTGCGTATCTGGGGACACAAGCAGTGGGTAAGCGAAACGTCTCAGAACATGCCCGCAACAAGGGCCTGGCATCTACCAATTGTCAGTCATGACTTCAGGCAGCGAAGAATATAAAGGCTCAGAGGTCGACTTGATGTCTCCTGATGCTGCCTCCATTGAACCTTTTTGAGAAACTGTCTTTCAGGCAAAACCATCGCAGCATTATGGTAGCGGACGCCAAATATACGAGCAAGAGTGCTCTAGTAGCGATTCTTGCGACTTCGGTGTATGGAGTGGACGCAGCTTGTAGATGTGTAAGTTCTAAGCTTCCTTGACAATGTACATATGGCAATTGCACCTGGAAAAGTCTCTAACATGTCAAGGTCTGTATAGCTACCTGGTGATCCTTGCTGGCCTACTGATACAGCTTGGGCGTCTTTGAACAGCACCGTCTCCGGAAAGCTAATCAAAAACGTCCCAGTCGCGGCTCCGTGCTATCCTGGCCCCCATCACGACGCCGCGGCTTGTGCTGTCATTGAGACGAACTGGTCAGATTCGGTATTTCAATCACAATATCCCACCGGCTATGATTTCCCACATGAATGGACTTGTAACCTTCCGGGGCGAAACTCTTCGACGTGCTCTCTGGGAGATTACCCTGTGTACAGCATCAATGCTACTACGCCCGCCGCCATCAGCGCAGGGCTGAAGTTCGCAGCCCAATATAATCTTCGGGTTACGGTCAAGCAGAGTGGGCACGACTTCTTGGGCCGCTCCGCTGGAACCGGAAGTCTTGAGATCTGGACTCGGTACCTTAGAGATGATCCTCTTCAATCGCCGTTAGTATTTGCTAAAGCTTATACCCCGGCGGAATCATGTGCCGCTGTCCAGGAAGGCGGCGCCGCATACTGGGGCGGTAGCGCAGTGCGTATTGGCGGTGCTTTCACATGGGACGACGTCTATCCAGTCGCCCATGAAAACGGCGTTGTGGTCGTGGGTGGAACTTGCAACTCTGTTGGGATCATTGGTGGCTATCTCCAAGGCGGCGGACACGGAGCAGCCATGCATGAGTACGGCCTTGGGACAGACCAGGTGCTCGAGTACAACGTCATTCTGGCGAACGGGTCCACAGTATTGGCCAGTCCGTGTTCTCACCCAGACCTATTTCAAGCTCTGCGCGGAGGAGGGCCTGGCACGTACGGGGTTGTCACCAGCGCAACTGTTCGCACATATCCAGACACACCAATGACTGGTATTGTGCTGCTTATCACGCCACAAGAGGGGAACGATGACTTGGACACGTACCTTGATGCTGTCACCACGTGGTATCAGCAAACACCGCATCTCTTGGATGGTGGCGTGCAGGGATATGCCGCGTGGGTGGCATGGGATGGACAGTCGTCTCTAGCACCACCCTCTCGGATGCTCGAAATGATTACGGGCGTCTTCAACCAAACTATCGAGCAAGTGCAGAGCACTATGGAACCA
Organism: Trichoderma citrinoviride; assembly: GCF_003025115.1. Taxonomy (NCBI): domain Eukaryota; kingdom Fungi; phylum Ascomycota; class Sordariomycetes; order Hypocreales; family Hypocreaceae; genus Trichoderma; species Trichoderma citrinoviride. Next base: position 1,672,561 of record NW_020194718.1, on the reverse strand, counting down.
GTGATGGCTCAACTCTTGCCGTTCAACTCCCGGGGACTTAATGTCTCCATCCAATATCTCTCTTTCCCGGACTACTTCAGCTATACAGCGGTTTTGCAGCATAACTCAATGGAGGTCGGAGGGGGCATCATCATGTCGTCTCGGTTCTACGAGGCAAAACATCTCGCCAATGCGACGTCTGTACGGCAAATGGTGATGACCACAGCTGGCCTGCCGGGCCAGAACACATCGGTCATCGTTGACATTACCGGGGGTGGCGCCGTCAAGAATGACTGGCCGCTCACGGGTGTCAATCCTGCCTACCGCCGAGCGCTGCTGACGAACATTGTGGGACGCAACTGGGACAGCAGGACGCCATATGCAGATATAGCCGAAGCCCGGGAGGACGTCACTCGTAACAAAGGCAGGGCGCAAGAGGATCTTGCTCCTGATACCGGCTCATACATGAATGAAGGCAATTACCTTGATCCTAATTACCTGACCAACTTCTACGGCGATGCTCGACCTACGCTTGAGGCTGCCAAGAAGAAGTACGATCCCGAGAACTTGTTCTACTGTCCGACTTGCATCGGCTCACAAAACTGGTTGCAAGAGCCAGATGGCCGTTTATGTACAGTTTAAGACATGGGTTGCTGCACACCAAGTCTATATAACGGCTCCCTTACTTGATGCTTTCCATGCATCTTGCCACGCCACGAGGAGGAAGCAGTATGAAGGTATTACGTTCCTGGCGAAAGATGTCCTCCGGTGGAGACAGTCGAAAGAAAAGAAACGCGACATATAGGAAAGAGAAGAAGCAGTTCCTGCGTTCATTTGATCAAAGGAGCTGTTCTTCATGTACTACATCGGAGAGGTACATTATATACGAAGACGCATCTCTACGAGAGATCATGGCCTTGCAATCGGAAAGGGCAGCTATATAGCATATAGCTTGCTGCTGCCTGCGTCTGACTCACGCGCCCTCTCCTGAAACGTCATGTCAATACTGACCGTCTTCTTGATCCCCATAATCTGCTCTTGGCTACCTTCACTCTTGTAGCTTGTTTCGAGGTCATCGATGGCAACTTCAAAGTCGTCGCGCCTCTTCGACCGGGTGGATTGACTGTTCCAGTTGTTCGATCGTGGACACGCGCCATGAACACCATCGCTCAATTCGTATGAGGGGTCGTGCTTCGAGGTGCCGAAGAGGAAGGGAATAAATCGAGCCAGTGGCATCCTCAAAGATGGCGTGCATGCGCAGATAACACCGACCGTTGACTCTACCTGGGTCCATATGACAGATGTCCCAGTAGCCCAGGTGAAGTCTAAGATGAAGGTAGCATTGAAGTTAAGGCTGATCAGACGCTCGATACTGGTGATAGTCACGCTTGAAGAAGCGTTAGAAGAGAGAGATAGACAGTAATATGGAACACTCACAATGCTCCAAGAACAAACACTGCTAGAATGCTGATCTTGGCCCGACGGTTCATTTGCAGCTTCAGGATCACAGGTATTGGCAAGACGAGTACCAAAACGTCCATGAGAGTGTTCCATCCTGACTGGCCATACCAGAAGGCCTTAATGTTGATGCTGGAACTGCGTTAGAGACAACCACGTTCAAATAGCACACGATATGACTAACCATGTACCGGGTATAGTCTTGTCCCACGAATACTTGACCGGAGAACATTGGAAAATGGTTGTGAAGCTAAGGGCCACCAGACCAGCTGCTATTTGGATGATAATCGTCCAGCAGATTATCCGGAATTTCCTTTGGGGGAAGATGTCGAGATAGAGAAAGAGGAATGACAGCTTCGTTATGGCGACAGTGTTCTTCACAAAGCACTGGAATATGAAAAAGTATAGTAGCGAGTAGTATCGCTCTTCTGCGGTGAGAAAAGGGGCATGATGCCCAAAGCCCCATCTAACAATGGCTGAGTACTTCCTTTAGCAGTGATACGACACCAGCACTGCTCAACAGAATAGTACTTACCAACCGAAATACAAGACACTTGGATGATGTTAAAGATCTGATTTTTAGTTAGCGAGTTACCAGAGCACCAGCCGTGATCTCAGCCCTTTACCAGACATATGACAACGCAAACATCTGCCTTGTTTAACGTGCCTCCGCTATTCTTGATGCACCGCCACCATACACGAAATCCCACGATACATATGGCAACGGCAAGCAGAGGGATGTTCACATAGAGGAAGGCGTAGCCGTTCTTTGTATCTGGGCCGTTTGGTACACTGGCGGCGGTTGCTGTCATGATGCTTATTGTGGTGACTTATAAAGGAGATAGTATGGAAGAAATGTAGTCGTAAAGAGTGGAGTCCAGGTTAGAGGCGGGCAATTTCGATCCAGATGCTGCTACTTTGCAGAACCTGTCATTCTCCTTCGCTCTTGGGGCAAGGATTGGATGATTCAATCGCACTCGCAGCAGTTGATCTGACAAAGCCCACTATCTATAAAGAATCGACGGCGTTGGACAGCGAGGCATTGCTCTCCCGCTAAGCTCATCCTTGATCCCAGTTTCACTAGATGATGGACCAAGCTTCGACGGAATTCGTAGCTGTCCCAGCCTCAAGGGTCTGCCGTAGCACTGGCCCAGAGATATTACCACTATGACAATAGCCATGTCAATGGCGGAGATCAGAGGCAATTTAATTTAAAACACCCAGTAAGCCATGCGATTGACTTTGTAGCTGCAATGAATTTGCATATTCTGATGAAATGATATACACAACACGGTTTATAATTATGTACTTTTGGCCGGCGAAAACCGCTGCTGAGAGGACACCGCTCGTAACGTACATAAGGTATGATTAGTCTTCTCTTTTCTGAAAAAACGGCCAACGCCACGCAAGGAGCATTTCCGGATTTCTCAGCAAGCACCTAATCAGATGTCATCGGTAAACAAAGCATACGGCTAGGTCCTTTACAACACTGCAGCCTTGCGATGACTCCACATCTAACCATATGAAGCATGCTGTCTCTGATGCAAACAGGGGACTGAGTTGACATACCCACGGACGGACATTATCCAGTCCGGTAGCTGAAACATACCCCGGGGGTGCATAATTCCTCCTGTCTGTCCGTTGCCCTAGTTGCGGAAAAGGGGCTGCACGATGCAATAGTCCAGCTAGCTGTCATAAGTGGCTTGAAGGGTCTCAGGCCGATATGTGACAAGTCGCGACTACTCAGCGTCAATTCATCTGGTGGCTGGAAAGCTCTACCCAATGTGTAACTTGTTAGTAGTGCAGTACACCAAATAGACTTCCAGCTCACTGAATGTGGCTGGCGCAGGAAAGATTGATTGGACCTTGAGGTCTCTACGCTGAGCACCCACTGTCACATGGCCCTCTTTACGCCGCCAAAACAAGCCCTACCCCGTACTTTGCAACGAATACTAGAGGCCGTGGAACATGGTGTTCCATCGTTGTGCCACTGAAGATGTGAGGACAAAGTAGTTCGAGCATGTGGGAGTGTCCGCCAGCAAAAGAGATCTCTGCATCTTGTTGTCAAGTGTTCGACTATATGCAGCGCAACTCCAATATAACCTCATCGTGATCCCCTTGTTTCTTATTGAAAGCACTTTCGAGTGTAAGCAAAGCTTGCAGTGTGTAAGCATAACTTCTCATGAATTGGCAACTTTAGAAGGTGTGTATCTACGGAGTACATGCTGTGAGGTTTCACGTACTGTACTTCGTGAGACGTTTGCCTTGAACCTCGGGTGAAACTTCTCTTGGGAGGTCTCAAACAAGTATGCAGGCCACAAAGCTCGTCATATATTGCACACCACCATCAGCTGCACAAAACCCCCAATGACAAGCTTGGTAGGGCCTGATCTGGAATGGTAATGGCATGGAGGTGAGAGGCTAAGCCATGCAGATGCAATACGGCTGGGGAAAATGTGCCTTGCTTTGGCTACAAGGAAAACGCCAAAGTCCGTTCCTTACTACTGCAGACGCGTGTTCAGACCAAACCGCCATGGGAGGCGTGTAGACCTAGTAGTACGTACTACCTGTCCAACCGGCCGCACGGGTGTTTGTAGGGATACCACTGGATGCAACATGCTCTTGCTCTCGACTTGCTGCACTCTTGCCGCCCAATCACACTTCTTTCGGATGACCTTATTTTTGCACTGCTATTATACATAGTGGTAGTAACTCGTACAAGCGGCAAGGCCGGCAAGCTCCCGGCGAAAAGTGAACCAAGCAGTTTTACAAAGGAGTCTGGCCGTAGCGTAGGGGGGCTTACTCCGAACCTTGCTTGCATCCTGCACTGGAGATGTTGGTTGTTGGGACCAACTGCTTTCTATGCTACATTGGTCCACCTGCAAGTACAGCAGGCTTCGTGCCTAGTTTGCTTTTCGTGGAGGGATACCCCTCTACAGAAGAAGTAGTAAGGTTACATGGGACAAATTTTCCTACTGCAGCACGGCTATGCATACTCCGTAGTGTGATGCTATACTACCTCCTATTCATCCCAACTGAATAACAACAGAATGCTATGTATGTATTCCGTACCTACTTCGTACTTTCTGCCACAACGTGAAAGGCCGGTAGGTAGCAAGGTGGTGGGTAATCCATGCTGTTGTCTCGACGCCGTGCTCCACTCGCGGATGCAAGTTGACAGACCCAGAATACACCAGGGAGGGGGCCCTACCAGGGTCCATGTGCCTGGAGCCTCGGCCGAGAACCTTAAAGGACACTCTATGTAAGACCCGTTGGGAGCCATTCGGGGGCTCTTGATTTGTTAGAGACACGCCGTGATGGCGCCGCCATCGAGCTAAAAAGACCGTTGTCGCGCCTCGCAACTTAAACTTCTTTTGTAGCGCTACAGATTCCCCCACAACGCGCGCGGCAGATTTCTCCCGGCCGTGGATTCACGGGCCGCGTCCACCGGAAACCCCATCCGCTTGTGAGAATACAAGGGGAGGTCCCCCATGAGCCCCGGCATAGTGTCCACATCCGCGACGCAAGCGTGACATTCTGGGCGGGCTGCAGCTGAACAAGCGAGCCTCGATGTAATTGGGATGGAGAGAGGTTCGGCAATGGGGTTTGCCGCGTGGATGTGGACGGGTCTCGCTCAACACACAGTGCGCCATGCCAGCCAGCCTGCCCGCCTCCCTGCCTATGTATCTACCCGTGGTTTGGGGAGATGAAGAGAAGCAACATACGGAGCACTAACACAAGTACGTAGCAGTGTTATCAGTTGGTTTTACTGCTGTTACGAGGGGCTGGGTTCTTGGGCTTGACCCTTCTTTAGGCAGCGCACATCTTGATTCTTTACTTCAATTCCTCATCTACAACTGCACACCCTGTCGAGACGCGGCAGGAGTGTGTTCCCAATCAAACATCTACCAACTCACACGGGACACAGTCATGGAGCCCGACGCAGAGGCCGCAGCAGAGAAGCCTTTGGGCTTAGTCTCAATGACACCCTCCGACACAACGAACGTCGATGCGACTGAGACCGTCTCCAGCGCCGAGTATCGCAAGCTTATTTGGAAACTCGACGTGCATCTTCTACCGCCGCTCTTTGTACTGTGGTTTATCTCATTGATTGACCGCGTCAACATTGGCACGGCGAGGATCCAGGGTTTGGAGAATGATCTTGACATGAACCCTCTGTCCAACCAATTCAACATTGCGACTGGTAAGCGTTGTGACTCTTTCCGAACGTCGCTTTGGGTTGTACACTGACTCCAGACTTTCCAGTCGTCGTCTTCATTGGCCTCATGCTTGCAGAGGTTCGTCTTGAACTCAACAATCCGGACCAGTCCGTTTGTATGTGTATCGTTATACTTATAAGCGAGTTCAGGTTCCAAGTAACTGGCTAGTCAAACGATTCACACCGGCAACCGTGCTCTGCGGAGAGTGCATAATTCTCGGTAAGGAACACGAGCTGGCTCTGATTAACGAGGTGCTCACATCGGGCAGGGATCTTCACCATCGCTCAAGGCCTGCTTAACAACTTCGCCGGCCTTGTTGCCATACGCCTCGTCATTGGCATTTTGGAAGCGGGACTGATTCCTGGTTCCATCTTCTTGTTGTCGGCGTATTACCCGCGATATGAGCTGCAATGGCGAGTGAGCATGCTGCATGTTGGCAACGCACTCTCTAATGCAGTCGGTGGCCTGCTTGCCTATGCTGTGGCCAGCATTCATTCCTCCAACGGATGGCATGGATGGAGATGGATCTTCGTCATTGAGGGCACAATAACCATTGCCCTTACCCTCTTATGCTGGCCTTTCATGAACAACTGGCCAGACACGGCAAAGTGGCTTAAGCCTACAGAGAAAGCCATCTTGGAGGAGCGGATTAGAGTTGACGGCATCATCGGCCGTATGGATGTTCTGGACCGCAGGGCAATCATTCGATGCCTCACAGATTGGAAAATCTATCTTAGGTAAGGCTGCACATGGAATTGTATAACCCATGTTCATGCGGACTCTGTACTAATATCAGCTCCAGTGCCTTCATTATCATCGGCGTCATCTCCAGTGTATACTCATGCACCCTCTTCGCTCCGACCATCGTCTCGGTTCTCAAGCCAGGATCTTCCGCCAAAAAAATACAGTCCCTCGTGATTCCCATCTTTGTTGCAGCATCGGCCACGACACTGGGATGCGCATATATCTCAGACAAATTAAAGCACCGCGCGGGCGTGGCGTTGGCAGGTTGCTTCATTGCCATCATTGGCTACATCGTCATTCTTAATCAAGAGCGTGTCTCGGTTAATGCACGATACGGCGCTTTATATCTCATTGCCTCCGGCTCTTTTGCAGCCCTGCCTGGAGCTTGGGTCCTGCTGTTGAATAATGTTTCAGGGTCTTACAAGACGGCCTTTGCTATGGGAATGGAGATCGGCTTGGGCAACGGCGGCGGCTTCGTCGCGTCGTTTTCTTTCCAATCCAAGGCCGCCCCGTTCTATTGGACGGGATTCAGAACGACGTTCTCACTCATGTGTATGGCCATGGGACTTATCTGCCTCTATTCGACTGGACTTTGGTATGAAAATAAGCAAAAGCGTTTGGGGAAGCGAGACTATCTTCTGGAAGAAGAGGGTGATAATTTGGGAGACGCCCATCCCCAGTTTATCTATACTTATTAGCGATTCAACCTTTGGAACACGGTCGACTGTGGCTTGACATGCACCTGGCTTCAGACGTCCTTTGCTTTGATAATTGCTCTTCATATACGTCCCGTAATCATGATCATGATTGGCATCTATGGGATCAAATACCGGTTTCGAGGCAGAGAACAACGACTCGTGGTATCATTGTCTCTGCTGGAAAGAAAAGGCAGTACTAGCGGTCAATTATTCTTGGCTCTTGACAGTCAAGTGACCACGGCCAACTGTGCCATCTGATTCATGGTCCGCCACGGCTAGTGTAGGTTAGGTATGCAGGGATCGGTTGGCCGGATGGGATCCTTCCCTGCGACCTAGATGATGCCGGAGAAGAAGAATGTAACACTATCTTTTCCAAGATTCGACCCATCTTACTCCCCGAAAGGCCGCTCAGGGGCAATTCCACTCTCTCGGGTGGCTCATCAGCACTTCAGCTGGCTCGGCAGAGTCATTGGCTGAGGAGAGGGCCTAGACTTTAAAACAGAAACCCCCTTGCCACCCGTAGCAGTCTTATCGCTCCTTGAAGTAATCGGTGCAACCTTTGGAGCCGCTTACTTCTGTCTACACATTAGACGAAGTGATCACACTCCCGTTTCTCTGTTATGTTTATCTGCAGGTACTGCGGCAAGGCCCTCCTTACTGCTTTCGACGCCTATACGAAGTGCTTGGACGGTATTACCAACAACAGAAGGTCTAGAATGCCGTAGTTTGACGCAATGAGTAATTCAAGGCCAAAAGGACAGTGCATTCGGGTGTTATAAGGGCCGCGGACGAGGCCGCAGTCGTACGACTCAGCGTAAAGTCAGTCTAATGCATCAAAATCCCAAACTAGCTTGGCTAGGCACCCGCAACAAGCAGAGTCTACGACGAGCAAAAGGATGTTGCTGAAATGAGTGTTATTCTGTCCATACAGGGGTGCGTATGATGAGATGATGAGGATGTCAGTCCGGGTCTCGCCCCGCCTCATAAATCCCTCGACGCTAGCATCGTACCATCCGCTGTGACCGGGACGGGGAACGTACTTCCCCGAAAGGAAGGCTTGGCCGTAGATAAACGAGACATGCATACTTAGTCCCGTAAACCAGCTCTTGAGGCGAGACTCTCCGCGAGCTTTCTTACAATCAGGAAACGCGGCCACTGGCAACCAAGCCACCTGCTCTGAGTCCCGAGCTTGCTACTTACCCTCTGAGTAAGATACCAGAAATATTTTGTTTCTCTCAGTGCCGTTCGAAGAAATATGGGCTCAGCACCAGACCGAGAGCCGATAGATGTAGCCATTGTTGGAGGAGGGATTGGTGGACTTGCCCTGGCCATCGGGTTGCAACAGCACGGCCATATCCGAGTCAAAATATACGAGGCTGCTTCCAAGTTCTCCGAGATTGGGGGTGAGTGCCAGCTTTGCTTGGTGCGAAGAGAGGTGATGAGGAGGCTGAGGCCCTGGTGCTTGTACACTTTGCTGAACCACCGAACTACCGAAGCACCGCAGCTGGAGTATTCTTTGGCGCCAATTCCATTCGGGCGATGAGTCTCATTCATCCCAGCGTCGGCGAGGCTTATGCCAAAATCTCGACAAGCGTGGGCTGGGAGTCAAAGAAGGATACATACTTCGACTTCATTCTTGCACACGAGCTGCATGGACTGCCTGCTGGGACCCCAATCATATCCCCCAAGCTGTCAGCGACGGAACGGCACAGCACGGCTCATCGCGCGCATTTTGTCGATGAGCTCATCAAACTCGTTCCCAGAGACATGGCCCAGTTTGGCAAGCGACTGATCGACATCTCTCGAGATGAAACCAGAGGGAAAACCATTCTGAGATTTGCCGATAGCACCACCGCTGAAGCCGACGCAGTTATTGGTTGCGACGGGATCAAATCAGTATGTAGGGAGTTTGTGTTAGGCAAAGACAATCCTCTCTCGCAGCCTGTATTCACGGGGAAGCATGCTTACCGTGGGCTCATACCCATGGACAAAGCCATTGCGGCAATAGGCGAAGAGAAGGCCCAGAATCGTTACATGTTCATCGGCAGAGGCGGGCACGTGTTGACCTTTCCTGTTGCGAACGGCAGTGTGATGAATGTTGTCGCCTTCAGTACGACGAAGAGCGGCACATGGGACGGAGAATGGGTAAAGCGAATGAAACGTGAGGACCTGGCAGCCGACTTTGAGGGCTTTGGAGAAGAGTGCCAAAAGATTTTTTCGGTAAATACGGTGTAATGATGACTGATAATGAAGTTTGCTGATTAGGAGATACTATAGTTGATGGAGAGTACCGATCACTGGGGCATTTTCGACCTGTCCCCCAATTTCCCGACATATCAATCCAGAGACCTTCGCCTCCTCCTTCTGGGCGACAGTGCGCACGCCTGTGCTCCTCATCAAGGTGCAGGCGCAGGTCAAGCGCTGGAAGATGCACATATTCTCTCCCACGTCCTTGGCGAGTGCCGTTCTCCGTCCGACCTCCTCGCTGCTTTCACTGCATACGAAACGGTGCGTATGCCGCGTGCTAAGTTTGTGCAATACCATGGAAGACGACAAGGAGAACTGCTGGACCTACAAAGACCTGACGTTGGTGACGACCTCGAGAAACTCAAAGCTGTTATTGACGTCCCAATCAGGGAGATCTGGAACTGCGACCTGGAGGCCGAGTTGGAGAGGGCGCTGGTAGTGATGAAGGCAGAGCTGCAAAGACCGGTGATCACTCCGCTACCAACAGCTTCGAGCAGTGTCTCACCGATGACGGCCGTCTGATGCGAAAAATCCGATACGTAGTTGGAAATTCTGCAAAGCACTTATACAATGCACCACACACTGCAAAATCGGTGGAAGCGGCTCCCAATTGATTCAGATGCTGTAATTAGTGTCTTCCGAGCCACCTGGATCTCGCTCGACCCTCTCTTATCCTGAAAGCAGCTTGCTGCCTTCTTCCCATGTCTTGCTTATCTTTTGTATATCTATCTCAGCATTTGGAGCCTCTATCTACGCAGGAAAATGTTGCCTTGCGCCAACCGTAACCACCTTCTTTATCAGGGCGCCAACTGCCAGGTGGCAAGTCACTGTGCAGGGGAATCTATCGCTTACTCCAACTTCTTCCAGAAATCTTCGATCAGTCCGGCAACCTCTGGCACCTTTTCTCTAACAACGGCATGCCCTGCCTGTGGAACTAACACAGTATTCTGCATGCCGATGCTGTGCAAATCATGCTCGTTGACTATGCCGTCCAGCTGTCCAAGGATGCAAAGATTCTTAATGCCCGTTTTCGTCGCCTTGGCGAATTCTTCATCATTGTCCAACACACCAGCATCTCTGAACAGGGCTACTACGCTCGCAACGTGGCCTTCATGGTGCTCCATTTGCCACTGACGAACTGCCTCAGCTACTACCTCGCCTCTTTCGACCCTTTCTTTCCAATCCGGCGGCACAACCAAGTCTCCTCCCTCCAGAAAATCCAGAATCCACGCCTTAGCCTGCACTTCTAAGCCTTCGCCACCTCGCAAGTAGCTTCTCTGCACTTCGTCAAATTGCCCCTGTCGAACGAAGCCAGCGGGCGCAACCAGAGTTAGGGATGCCACACGCTCTGGTCTGGCAGCGGCAAAACTCGCGGTCAGCGACCCTCCAAGGGAGAAGCCAACAAAGTGGGCGTCCTCCCAGCCAATGTGCACCATGACAGACTCAAGCAGGTCGTGAGCGAGGGCCGCATCGTGTGGGACGAATGGCGTGTCTGTGAGCCCGTGACCCCATAGGTCAACGAGTACGCATTTGGCACTCGGAAAACGCGCGGAGAGTGTGCTTGCCAACGGTTGCAGGCCAATTGCGCACGTCTGGATGCCGTGGACGAAGAGTACGCGAGTAACGGGGTTTGTGGCTTGTTCGGCAGTGATAGGTGACGTTGGAAGCGCATAGAACGCAATCCTGCCGTTCTTTGTCTGCAAAAAAGATGCTTGAGGCAACAGCTGCCCAAAGGCTGTGACAAAGGCTCTTTCAGATGGTGCGGATATTATGCGTGGTGTTTCCGAAGCTAAAGCTCCAGGTCGAGGGAGAACGATCAGTGGACCAGGCATTCTTGCGATATTTGGGCGGTGGGCCTGTGAATGGTACTGACAAGATACCGAAGCACAAGTCCTGAGATTGACTGGAAGAATTGAAGAGGCCTGAGGGGACGTTCGCAAAAGGACATGGAGTATTCTTAAGGCACTCAGCACCAAATTCCACGCGAAGCGAAAAGGCGACGCGATTCGAAAATTACAAAGCATTTCAATTTTACGTGCGGTGGGTTACGTAAATGTCCCTTCTTAGTGGGCTGCTACAATTGGCCGCTAAGCTACCGCTGGAAGCATGTTATCTTCATTTCTTGTGCATAATTTGTCCCTCGTGTCACACAGATGGAGTATAGGAAACTGAGCCACAGTTGGATCATATGAATCTCCCCAGCTATCACCATGCGATATCTATATATGCATATAACTATAGGCTTGGCATGTGCTCGTCAAGTTGAGATCAATGGCTATCCGTCGTCTCTTTACACCACGCGTTTTGTTGTCAGAGCAGGACGAGAGTGGCATCCATATATCGCTCCAAACGCCTAATCACAGCATATAGTTGTCTGCAGTAAAGGTTTTTGTAATAGTCTTTCCCCTTCGCCGGGTTGCAGATCGATTGTGACAGTGAGCCAATGGCAGGCAAACTTGCCAATAGCGGAGCCGATAATGATGCAAATGATGATATAGCCGTTGAAATACATGGCAAGAAGCATGATTATGTACGCCGCTCCAAAAGTGGCAGCATGAATGAGTGCTCGTATCAGTTGCTGCAGCGGAGTTGCTCGGAACATAGTCATCTCCGAGCAAGTGCTTGACCCTTGAGATCCTTCAATTGCGCGGTCGCGGGCCACGGCCGCTTGTCTGTGCCATTGCCGAACGACGGAGTTGTCGTATTCCTGGCCAATTCGTCGCATGAACTCGACGGAGACGACGAGTAGGACTATGCCGATGCATGAGGCAGCAAACATGCCTCTGTTCTGAATTCGCCATGATGAGGACAGGAAGCATGCGTCCACTGTGTACCAATTCCAGAGCATCTAGATGACCTGTTAGCAAACGAAGCACGGCCCTCGTGGAGAGAGAAGTATGAAGAGAGACCTGCCGATATCCTGCAGCTTCCTGAACCGCCGTCACCCGCGTTCATGTCCATGGTGAAGAGATTGTATCAAATGAGCTTCTTGTTGATCTGGTGGCGAGCTCTTGTAGACGGATGCACTTCAAGAAGTCTCTCCCGGAGCAGAGACGGCAAACACGAAGTCGCAGTCAAGGCCAAGACAAATGTCACCAATGCTGCCGCATTATCTGGGTAGAAGCCACTTGTATATAACCAGGGCGATGTGCCTGGTCAGTATGACCGAGGCAGCCAACCTGCGATCCTCAAAATCTCCCGCAAACTTGCTCATATGTCCTCACCTGCAGTAGTTCCCCACCCTCAAAGCTACGAAAAGAGCGAATCCCGTAGCTTTGTACCACTGATTTCAGTGTTGTTTGAGTATTCTATGCAACTAAGCGCCACTTCTCCAAGGTTTGGCTGGCAGAGCCCATTTTGATTGATATACCGGCCTCAAGAAGGGGCATCACCATCCCTGCCGACCTACCAAGTGGACAGCACGGCTCTAGCCCGGAAGACGACCTTAGAAATAATCTAGCTGGTCGACATGCTTATATCTAGTTCGTACTGCTGCTATATGGAGTACAAAAAAACATATCCGGTTCACCAATGCGCGGTAGCACAGTGATCTGGCCAAGCTCACACGCCCTTACTATCGAACAACCTAAAGCGCAAGGTCATGGCCGGCTTTCACTCCATACTGAGTGCTCGGCACATCCAAAACATGAGTGATGCCTCGCAGATCGAGCCTCACTGGGGCTATGCGGACCGTGCGCTGCCTTGCACCAACGACAAGGGCTCTTGCGAGTACTTGGATCTGGTCTACTCGGCTCATGACTTGAGCATGATCTATGCTGGCATCCTATGGGCGACCATTGGAGGCATATTGGTCCTTTGGACAGTGCACCGCAGACTCAGTTTACCTTCACATACTTTGGTTACACCGTCCAGGATTCAAAGAATCGACGTCTGCACGGTTCGGCCGCACTGCTAGAGCCGCCATCCAACGCTACCTCCTTCCGGAATCGATTCTCTCAGTCTTTGGCCGCGCTACTCGCTTACAAGTTGTCATTCTCCTCAGCCTCATTGGGAACATCATCATCTGGTCTTTCGTCGGCCTCGCCTATCGAACCTGGATCACACCTGTGAAGGGCCTTCCGGGCGTTCACAACACTCGAACTACGCTCGGTCCCTGGTCTGATCGCATTGGGGTACTGGCATTCGCACTCACTCCCTTGTCTGTGATGCTTGCCAATCGGGAGTCTCTTCTTTCGCTTCTTACTGGAGTGCCGTATCAAGGTTTCAACTTCTTACACCGATGGCTGGGATACGTTATCTTTGCTCAAGGCTCCCTTCACACGATCGGCTGGTGTATTATTGAGATCCGTTTGTATCAGCCCCAACCCGCTGTGGCACAGCAATTCGTTTCTGAAATCTATCTAGTATGGGGGATTGTTGCCATGGCAGTTCTCACCTTGCTCTTTCTCCTAAGCACCCCATGGGGGATTCGACTTACTGGATATGAGGCTTTCAGAAAACTGCATTATACCTTGGCCATGGTGTATGTCGGAGCGTGCTGGGGGCATTGGGAGAAGCTTGAATGCTTCATGATGCCGTCACTCATTTTCTGGCTCCTTGACCGTGGCTTGCGCCTTATCAGGACCGGGATCCTTCATTACCAGATTCTGCCATCAGGGGATGTGGGATTCCACACTTGCGCAGCAGAATTCACAATGTTTCCGGACACCGAAAACGGTGACGTATGTCGACTTAATCTCACAAACAACCAGGATCCTTGGAAAATTGGCCAGCATTACTTCTTGTGCTTCCCAGAAAGCAGCATTTGGCAATCGCACCCGTTCACCCCGTTCAATATTGCCCAGGTCCAGAATGGGCTGGTGAAGCACTCCTACATTATTCGAGCCAAGGGCGGAGAAACGAAAAATGTTGCTCAGATCTGTGCGAACAAGCTCGTGTCCACAGCCCATACGGGCGTGAGGACCATATCAGTGATTTTGACCGGCCCTTATGGAGTGAATGCTATGGAAGACTTTGAGCCGCACAGCAACGTCGTTTGTATCGCAGGTGGGACGGGAGTATCATTTACTTTACCTGTAATGCTCAGCCTCTCTCGGTCGAGAATTACCATGAAACGAAAGCTCAGGTTCATTTGGATCATCAGGAGGGAACGCGACATGAAATGGATTGAGGAGGAGCTGAGGGCTCTTCAGCAGGCGCCCGATATTACAACCCTAGACATCAGCATCTTTATCACCGGCGACGCAAGGACAAAGATTGAGCCGAGTGGCAAAGATGCAAAGGGACTGGGAAGCTATGTCAAAGAGGAAACGATTGTGGGATCCGCTGGAGTGTCATGCGGCAGCAACCGGAGCATATATCTGCATCGGACTGAGAAAGCGGATGGAAATCGGCGGCCGGATACCGCGAAGATGATTGGCGATTTTTTAGAGAACACAGTCTGTGGGCCAAGTGTCGTCGTTGCAAGCTGTCCGGGGGAGATGATTAGCGACATTCGCAGGGCTGTTGCGGGCTTCAACTCTCCGAGGAAGGTCTGGCATGAACAGCAGCGGTATGATGTAAGGTTGATATGTGAGGATCGCTTGGAGCTGTGACGGAACAGATTTCAGCCTGAAAACTGACACACAAATTCGATCACAAAATGACAAATAGACTGTTGAGATAGCAAGACCCCGTCGACATTTGGCTATTATGTTCTCTAACCTATGACGAGGAAGCCTCCTTGAACAGACATTGAAGGTCATGCCCCTCAAACGCCTTCGCGTCCTTTCGCCAGGCATATATGAGAACATCTCTCCCCTCCTTGACGATATCCATGCTCTGCTCTTGGGTTCCCCATCCGGGCGTGATTGACCCAAAACAAATCAGGTGAGCTCCGACATGAATCAAGACACGATAGGTAAAGTTAGCATCGGTCTTACCATAGCCTTCCGCGAAGCCACTGATGATCCATAGAGCGGCGTCTATATCCTTGTACAGTTTCAGCTGCCATAACTCGGCAATGAATTGTCCCAGATCTTCGGCACGCACGCCAAGTTGTGCCATTTCCCAATCAATTACCCTGACTGGAACTTGCTGGGCGTCGTCAAAAGCAGCGTTTGGAAGCAACACACTGGAGACGAACAAATTAGCTGCCACATTTCAACGGCGCTGTAGTAGCTTAAGAGATCTCTCGAGTTTGAACGTACTTTCCAGTCCAAAAATCACCATGAACAGCACTTAGCTTTCCCTCATCCGCCAGCTCATCTGTGGCCATGCTTACAATCTGCTGCAGGACGTCTTTGCACTCTTCCAGGAGAGATGGAAACATGCTCACTCTGCCTATTAGTTGATCATAGTTGATATACTTCTTGATGTTTCGCATGTCGGTATTCTTGGCCAGTAACTCGCGCAGATTCTGTTGTCCTGGCCTGTCACTCCAAGCATGGAATTCGTGTAGCCACCGGCCCAAGTCCCGCCCCAACTCAAGGCATTGTGGCTTCACCAGCTGGGATGTAGGAGCGTGGAAATGACTGAGCGCATAATCTTTGAGATTGACAGCATTAGTCAGGTACTCCTGGATTTGAGTGCTGGTCTCATGGTTGAAGTGATACAGCTTTGGAGTTCCAACTTCGAACTTGGATGATGCCACGGGAGGAAGGTGTGAGAGGATTCTCAGGCCCTCGTGTTCAATATACTGTGCATTAGAGCGTGACATCAGCGTTAAGCCCTCCAAGTGTGCTGGGGGAATGGGATAACTAACGCATCGAACCATTTGAAGCCTGAAATCCGGATGTTGGGCAACATATGCCTCACCATGCTTCAGCACAACTTCTGTGGAACCGTCTGGGAGAGGCTCCTGCAGCCTGGCACGGAATATAAAGTTTGCTGTACCTCCTGTGAGAGGTTCAAGCAATGAGACTGCATAGTCTGTGCCCTCCAATTCTCTTCGGACGGCGCCCTCAATCTCCTGTTGAGTCTTTCTTCCTAGCATGCTAGCACGTCTGGATGCAGGAGGCCGATTCTGCTTCTCCCAAAAATCGATAGTTGTGAGATTTTTGCTGTATATGCGTGGGCGGTAGCCTTGAGAATGCACCTATGGCAGGGGAAAGACAGGGATTTAAGTCTGTGAATTGGCGGTCCGATGGATGAGTTGCCCGGGCAATGGTTTTCTCCTCCAAGGCAACCACATTAAAACGAAGGCGTGCCTATCACGGTCAAGAGATGTAGACCTACCAAAGGCCGGGCTATCTGGGTATCTAAGGTACCAAGGTAGGCAAAGAACTTTAGGTAAAGACCAAGCAGCGTGGCTCACTCCAGCTGCTTCCCGGCGAGTGAGTCAGAGAGAGGGGGGCCCGCGCTCTGCAAATGGTTTCATTGACTCAACACCGAACCCAAACCACCCTAACCACATACGGTCGATAAATGGCAGTAACGCAGCTTCGATTATTGAGGGGAAACAAGATTCCAACGACGAGCAAGCGGTCCGGGTGTCATTTTTCGGCCGGCATGCCTATTTGCTGCGGTTTGCCAATGAGATTTGCCGACCAAGCTCCCCTGGAACCGGTCGATCTGATTAATATTGCTCCCGAGTCCGAAGTATTTCCACGCAAATTTCGTCAACTACCCGAGCCGGCTACCACGGAGCTGGAATTCACTCCTCAGTTTTGCTCAAACAATGGTCCTCAACCGAACTTAGTGCCATGATGGAACAAACTGCGGGCACAGACATGTCGCAGGAATAGTTGGATCTTCGCTCAGTGATTGTCATGACGGGTTCAAGTGAATTGTAGTCTAAGCGAAGATTGGATACGCAGCTCAACGCTTCTAGTGATACTGTGCGTGCTCTTATTCCAACCAGAAAGTCTTCATCGCTCTCGGTTCAACAGTCACCTTGAGATTGTTGCCGCTGATCTTGTACCGGCTTTGCAAGGTAACGTTGTGGCTGTTGTCGGTCAAGTACTCGCTCAACTTCCTCTTCTTGATCCCCTCCAGATCGATGCTTAGATCATAAGGAAAGTGAGCGGCGTTGATGACGGGGATGGCCACCGTTCCATTCTTGTTGAGATATGCTGTCACATAGACGTTTTCGACGTCGCTTATTGCATCGATGCGGACGGATCCCGGCCGGGCGAATCGGAAGTACTGCGCAAAAGCCCAAAGCCGAGCCGACACTTCGTAGCTGTCGCCATCAAGCCGGATGAGAGCATTGTCGCCGTTGCTGTTCTGTGCGCACCACCAGTGCGTGTACCCTGAGGTTTCACTGTTGACAAACGCATTGTGCATATATAACGCCCACTGAAGGCCCTCACTTTCGAAGTAGCATGATGTTAATACAATGCGACAATATTAACGGTGTTGATTGGAAGATACTCACGCAAGTTGGCCGCTGTAGTCCCAGGTGCTGTTCCACGGACCCGTACCCTGTATCGTCAGTGTAAGTAGAGGGAGGCAGGACATGTCCAGGATCACATCTTACGTCTGCCCATTCAGTCTGTATGTTTGGCTTTCCGCCAGCATTAAACGGGCGCTCTGGGTTGCTTTGGTAGTTGTGCCATGTCTGGGATCTCAGTCAGAACAGAACTCTATTGTGCAAATTTTGGTGTGAAAATAGATTGATGAACCAACCGCGATGTCAAAGAACTTCTCACCACCCGCCTGCTGGAGCTCGTAAAGAATGTTTCTCTCTTGACGTGCGCCAGTTGCATCGCAGCAGCTGACGTCTACCTTTGGGAAAGCCTTTTTAAGTGTAGGATAGAGGACTTCCAGAAAGTCCTTGGCCTGGTATCCGTCCGAGAGCATGCTCTCGTAGGTAAACGGGTTAAAGTCCGGCTCATTCCAAGCACCTAGAAGGGAGACGTCGATGCCCTCTTCCTTGTAAAATCGGACATATTGCACGAGATAGTCGGCGTATGCCTGGCGCCAATCGTGTTTGCAATTGGTGCCCCGTACACCGCAGATTTGCCCTCCTAGGTTCTCAGTCCCAACCGTCTTCATGCAGCCAGGAGCAGACCAGGCATCCGCGTATACGTAAAGATTCGGGTTGTATTTAAGAGCGGTTTTGGTGAGATTAAACTGACAGTTGTCACTGCCATCCCACACGTAATCGAACTTGCCTTGCGGTGTCGCGGGACAAGTTGGCAGAATGGTTGTTCCAGGGGACGACCCGATATCGTTCCGAACAATGGACAGGCCGCCAATGTTCTCATCGAAGAGAATTTGAGTAACCCTCTGCTGCTTCTCAGGGGATAGGCCAGAAGACCCAAATTGCTGACAAGCGATGCCAAAGGCGCCGGAGCAACCCCCTCCGATCATCGTTTGATAGGTCTGACGAGCATTGACCTTGATATTGGCCCTATATTGAGACTTGGTGTCGTATGACCATGCCGAGCTCTGACCCAGCAAGGCCAGGACAACGGAAATTGAAGATTTCATGCTGAGGATGAAATGGAGAGGAGATCCCTGTGGAGGTCGGTCGCTTGGGCTCTGTTTAACCAGCCCTTAGCTATAAGCCTCTCAACTCCCGAAGCCTCCATTATATATCAATTGCCCTCCGGAGCCCTCTTTCTTCCTTTGACTTCGTTGCGTTGGATATCATCACATTTATCCGGTCATCATTCTTTACCGACATCCGAGCCCATGTCACCAACAGTTGGAGATCGTTCATTTAGCCTTTTTATCCGCGGTGACGCTTCATTGCGGATTGCGAGACAGGGGTTTGGATCGGCGTAAAGCCAATCACGCAAGTTTGACTAAGGCATCCAACACGGCGACGTGCTATGTAATTGTATAAAGTTTGCCGCGGGCTGTTAAAAGGCTGTATGCATGGTTCGACCGGGTTGCAGATGCGGAAGGGTATTCAGTGAGATTCGCTTGGACTATCGGCAAGGAGCTGGTAGGCAATCTTCGCATTAAGTCTCGGATGATGATATCGCTCCAGTATTTGGTTTGGTGATAAGATGCACGAAGTCAACCTTCTGCTAAGAACAACAAGAAGATAACACCTACGCAACGTGTGTTGCAGGCACCTAGGAATATTGAGTCTTATTGAGCGAATGTGTTGGATGACGATCGACTGGTTATGAGCTATTGGGAAGCTTCACCCACATTATTGATACAAGAGTATAGCGGAATAATCTTTCAATGAGAAGATGCATGTTCATGAGTTTGATGGCGGCCGCTCAACCACCAACGTATTTATAGACTGGACGTGATGAGCTCCGGAGCCTGTGTCTGGAGATGGATTACTATGACTGGCGGCAGTCAAGAGCACGAAGTTTCTGATCCGTAAGCATTGAGACATTCCATCGGGACTTTGCACTGGAAACACCATTTCAACCAAATCTCCCATCACTCAACAGTCTCGATAAGAGACATGATGACGTCCAGCCATCTCCCAGCATTGTACTCCGTATAGTTCGTTCCTCCGTCCCGGCAATTCGGCAACGGCTTGCGCTATCGGGACTTTAACCGATGCACCCCACAAACATTGCGGGTTAAGACGTGTGGGGATGCCACACGTCTTGGTAATGGCAGGGGAATACTCCCCTGAATCATCAAGTCATGTGGTCATTAACGTTGCTTCGGTATTCCCTGGGCGTAGAATGTGACAGAGGTGAGCTGACGGTGTAGGCAAGGGATGAGGAGATCTCAAATATTCGGCGTCGGACATGCGGTTGCTATGCATTCCTGGTTGGGACGTGATGTTTCCCAATCACAGTAGATACGAAGTGTGAATATTGTCCCTGGCAAGTAAAGTTACATAAGCTGAGAGATGGTTGGGTATTGTCGGATCTGAATCATCTCCCGCATTCAGCTGATTGAGATCATTAGTCCTTTTCCCGCATGTGTCGGGCGAGAGCTCTTTTCGAATAGCTTTATCGCCGCCCGCCGAGAGGAATCGAGATACGAATGAGGTACACATCTCAAGGCGACTCACGAGCGAGCGTAGGGTGTACATCGATTGTTGAAGTCGTATAATCATACAATTCCAGAGCACGGTTCTTACATGAGGAAAATTTGGGGCCTCGGGAAAGTACCCTTGCAGAGTACTACCTTACACAACACAATAAGCTGCCGATAGGCAAGGCAATTACCACTCTGCTGCGAAGTGGTAGCAACCATGCCACCCACTCCCTCCCCCATGTCAGAGTGGTGGGCATTGAAGGTTATAGCAAACCCCAATGATTTGGTCAATGTAGGGAGCTTGTCGTATTCACAATGGTTGTTCCATTCAGATCGCTGTAGATTACTATAGTTCTGATGACACTCTTCACGCATGCACGGCTGAAACAGCTGCTGTACCGCTGTTTGAACTCACTTGTTCTCTCAGGTACGCAAATAATGCATGCGAATGTGTAGACTACATTACACACGCATATGTGCACCACATGCTTAGCGGTACTATCTGGCCTGGAGCATTGTGAAACCCCACAGCTAATCTTTAATCCTGACTAAACTGTACACCAATATCAATGTAGTAGAAATTGGGATCTCCTGTCGCCGGAGGGGTGAATGTTTTAATGGCCTGTTCATTTACAATCTGCTCACCCGTCGGGCTCGTTAGACGAATTCCAACCGGCAAGTTGAAAGGCCCTGCTCCCTGTGGAATAACCCAACTGCCATAGCGTTCTTGTGGGCGACTGCTTGTATAATTTGGATCATGGACCAAGGCAACCCAAGCGTCCGTATCTGCGCCCTTGATCTCGATCTTCGTTACTGAGCCGGGCCCATTGGTGTTGACTGCTGTGAGAGCAAAGTAATACGGCCCTCCGCCGTTTCGAAGCCAGATATAGGCGTTTCCCACCTTGGGGCAAGGAACTCTCCTGTATCGAGTTGGAATGACACCATTTGTCAGCGATCCATTGCCCTGCAAGCGGCCCATGGCGATGTCCGACAGGTCGAGATGAATGCTGTCAGCAGGAAGAGGACAGCCATATTTGAAGTCAATCTCTCCGCAGTGATCGGCGCCAGGACCACCTGACAGATGTTAGCCAGAGGTATTGGTAAGATGCGTCTACTGCACATGATGGATTGGGTTGTCTTACAGCACCACTTGGAGTTCGCGCTGCATGGGCAGCTGTCAACAATCTCGAGGGTAATTGGGTCTGTGTAACCGGCTTCACCCACAGCGTAGTCTGTTCCATCCGGTTTTGTCTGGATCAATTCGATGCACTCGCCGCAAGACAGATAGTTATCGAGTGCTCCTGGCAACGACGACCAGAACTGTCGCCCAGTCAGTAAGAAACGGACTAAAGGGTAGCTGCCTCCCAGATTATCCCACCTGTGTATAGTAATCACCATTTGGAGCTGCAAAGTTGCCGCGAAGAGTCGTGCCGGTAGGGTCTTTGCAAAGCAGGGGATAGGCTGTACAGAAAGCATCACACGTCGAGCCAAGCATGGGATCCGTCCAGTTGGCCGTAACACTGCCCTTTGTGCACAGACCGTACAGGCCAAAGCCACAAGCCCCGCCGCTCGTTAGACCAAAGTGGGTTGACCTCTGAGCATTCCAAAAGTTAGCACGACGCAATCGACGAAGGATAAGATAAGTCCTCCGGGGTCGATCATCTTACACTATAGTGCCAGCTCTCGTTGCTGGATACGTGATGGACCTCTGGATACATGGTCCCGGATTTGCAGTCCGCTGAGGGGGGCGTAGTGCAGGTATCGCAGCCTGAACATGTTTCGGATGTGTCATCATTGGCACAATATGATGGGCAGCAAACATTATCCACGAGAGTCCACGATCCGCAACTGGATGCGGCAATGCTGGGATAAGGAGACTGCGAATGAGGAGCCACAGTAGCTGTATCTGTCGTAGTATAGGTGGAAGCACCGCTGGTTGGTGAGCCGCCACCGGATGAGGAGCCGACGGATGAAGATGCCGACGACGTCCGTGAAACCAAGCTGGACGAAGTCGTTGTTCCACTTGGGGGGTTTCCACCCTGTATCATATCAGAAGGGAAAGTTGACGCCCGGATCGAAGCTCATACAGTTGACGCAAGACACTGGGAGTACCAGTCATTCACATAAGTGCACTGAGCGCCAGCAACGCAGCATGTTGCGCCGGGCCATCCAGTGCCTCCACATTGGTCACTAGGCCTGCGTTAGCAAGGACGTCAGATGGTCAGGCAGTATTTTCCTGATCTCGTTCACCATGCTTACAATAATGCTGCGCAGTTCTGCTGAACTGAGAACGAAAAGAGGTTTGCCAGAGCCACAAGGCTAAGTTTACGAACCATCCCGGGCACTACAACTAGTGGTTAAGGAAAGGCAAGCGATATCTCTCTTTCAGACGAACCATGAATACCATTAGTTCAATTACCTTAGCTTTATACAAGAGCAGTGGTCTGACCCTCCTTACATCTACTCCACAAAATTAACTGAAGTTGTCTTCTGTATGAGGTTTATGTTATTTAGGCTGAGTATCACAAAGGGCTGGGCTCGTGGATCGGATAAGCGGATGTCCCAATACAAGAAGCTGATTCTACAGCAGGTTCATTTCCACCACGGATTTAACGACCAAAGACTGCGGGACGTAACAACCGAGATGGATAGAGCTTAGCCATCAGGTGTCAAGTGAGTCGCACTGCATTTTGATGAGACTTGCGCAAAGGCTAAAAGTGGTGTGTAAATTGCCTACTTATAGGCTGCTTCAAACTGGCGGTAAATGCATAACAGAGCGTCCTGCTGATTATGTGCACAAGGCCTATACAGTATATCGGGCTTCCTTTTGCCGACTGTGCCAAGGTGGGCTTTCCTTGTATGTACCGCAGTCCTCACTCCCCAGTCAAGTGAATACGGACAAACATGGAATCTTTTCCGGCGCCTCCCCATGGAAAGAGCTGTTTTGCGGGAAATAGAAGAATGTAGCACGTTATATGAAATAGTGCCTCGCAAAGTTCTGCTCCTCCATGTTCCGCAATCAGCCGACCATTACAGGGTGATGGCAGTGTGATATTGAGGTACGTATTACAGTGCAACCCTGCGACTGACTAGTACTCAGATGGTACTTGCCAATGGAGAAGTATCAAGTGGTGAAGTGTAACCTGCAACATTACATATAAGTTCAGTCTTTCGGTGATTTTTGCCTTATATAACAACGGAATGCTTATGGAGCCACGCAATACAATTTCAGCTCGAAACTTCTCATATGTCACTCACGACACATCAGACGGACTGTGCTGGCAATGGCAGTCTTTGTGATTGTTTCTCTACCATATATGCTACATTTATAAGCAAAGATGCTCTTTGGTCAGTCTACCAATTTCCATTTATTGCTATAGTTCTGAACAGGAATTCGCTGTGCCTTCCCTACTGCGGTGGTTGTTCCTCCTGCTGCTGCCGCTGGTTGTAATAGTTGGCATACTGGTGGCCCGGATATGATTGCCGCGGCGGTTGCCACTGTGGCTGGGATTGTGCTGCCTGATGGTTATAACCACTGTAACGAGCTGTAATATTCCCATCGTATGCGGAATATCGCTTCGCGGCCTGATTCTGCCCCTCGCCGCTGTTGGGATTGCTATACAATTCCGCGTTGTGGTACTGTCCGTATTGCTGTGGTGCTCCTTGCTGTCTTGCATAGCCTCCATATTGCTCTGCTGGCTGAGATGGTAGAGCCGTTTGTGATAAGGATACATATGACGGCTGTGTTCTGATAGTTGGCTGGGCGCATTGGGACGCGCTGTTAGGGAACACTGTAGCTTGCAACACCGGAGTCTGGAACTGAGAGCCACCATCCACCCTCGGAGTATGTTGGGGTGCAGGTTTCCTCCTGATAATCTCTAGGGGTGCTGGGACAGCCATTTGAGCAGCGGCAGCCGCATGCAGGCTGAGAATGGATTCCCTTTTTGGGATAAACGAGGCAGCATCCTGAGTCGACCAGTCGGCTGCGGGTGAAAAGACAGAAGAGTTATGAGCGACTGGTGCAGGCGGTGGAGAGATTGAGGCCTGTGTATCAGAATAGGCGTAAGAGATCTCGGAGAATGTTGTTATACTGGCAGCTAGAGACGGAGAAGTCTCCGTGGCCGACGATGGTACTTCGACAATCTTTCCGGACAGAACTGTCACATCTTCCTCCATAATAGAGTGCTCCACAGGTTGCTGGGCTTCTGCAAGTTCATGGGAGCCTTCCAATTGAGCTGCGGAATCGGTCACGTCAGCTGTCTGCGGATCGGACGTCTGCGCATCAGCTGCCTCTGGATTCTTCGGCGTGTCATCGTCGTAGTTTAGGCCTTGCTTGCTCATGTTGGCTGTCCGAACAATGCCTTCCAAGGAAACGTCGCCAGAATCCACGGCTGTCTTGATGGCCCCGAGAAGCACGGTGACGCGTTCAATAAGCACGTTGAGGCACTCCCACTGTTCATTTGAGGAGCCTATGAAGTCAGAAGCCTCTTCACCGTCATCCTCGGATGGCTGTGTGACGGCAAAGGCTGTCTGAAGCGCATTCATGTCTCTTTTGCTGGAATGCATTATATCGGCCCCATTATCCAGCAGAAAGGTTACGGCTTCCACATCACCACGCGCAGCTGCCACAATCAGAGCCGTGTCGCCATCATTATCTGGGAGGTTAATATCCGCGCCTGCATTGAGTAGCAGCTGCAGTGACTCCTTGGGCAGATATGCGGCAGCGTTGATAAGAGGCGTCGAGTGGTCGTAGCCTCCAAAGACGTCCACACCTGCCTTCGCGTTGACCAGCATCTCCAAGATCCCAGCCTCTCCGCGCTGAGTCGCGGCAATAATTGGGGGGGAGTCCGTTCCAAGGCCGAGATTCGGATCGGCGCCCTTTTCCAGCAGTAAGGATACGATGTCGGATCTACTTGCTTCGCACGCTCCTTGAATAGCGGTGCCAGCTGGAAAGTTGTCGTTATGGGTGCAAGCGTTGACCTCAGCTCCACGATCGATGAGCTCCTGGACAATCTCGTAGTGTCCTTCAGCAGCAGCAGTTTGCAGCGCCCAGCCGTTAGGATCGTTGACATCAGCACCAGCATCAAGCAAGAGCTGAACCATTTCCATGATTCCGTCAAACGCAGCGGCCGTCAAGGCCGTGCCATACTCTTCGCCAGTCGCATTCGGGCTTGCGCCAAAGCTCTGCAGCAAAAGCCTCACAGTCGTCGTTTTCTCTCTATCAGTCGCATTGTAGAGGGCGTTGCTTATCGTCTCCTGCGTTATGGATCCGTTTGCATAGTCCCAAGCCAGCTGTAGCATTTTATCTTGCGGCTCGCTGCATGTTGCGACCTCGGTAAAGAGACCATTCACGTCCAAGCCTTGTCGATTGTCTAGAAGAGACTTCACAATGTCCCAGTTCCACTCTTCTACTGCCTCATCCAGGGCCGATTGAAACACGGATTCCTCGTGGCTGAAACTGAGCAATTTGTTGAATACTTCAATCCTTCCAGCAGCCGCAGCCGCGACCAATGCTTCGCTATAGTCGCCAGCGGGCAGCTTGTCGGCGTAGCTCTCAATCAGATACTCAAACATGGAGTAGTCAGCCAGCAAGGCGGCCAGTGCAAGAGGACACGGGATGCTTTCGTCCTCGGATTGAAATGTCAGAGAGACGTTGTGCTTGACGAGCAGTTCAATCGCCTCACGGCTTCCCGAAGAAATTGCTGCGTTAACGACCGGCCCAATGTCTTTTGCAACAGCATTGGGATCAGCGCCTCGCAACAGCAGCTTCTTCATGACTTGAATATGTCCATTAAATGCGGCCATGTGTAGCGGTGTCTGTTCGTGAATTTCTGCAGCGTCGTCGATGACAGCACCGCGGTTGAGCAGTTCCTCGACAATGTTGGGTCTGCCTAGATAGGCGGCAAAATGCAACTTGTACTGACTGTTAGTCGGTGTGAACAAAGTGGGCATGGATAATGATCCCGAGACTTACAGGAGTATTAATCAATGAGTCTCGCTCTCTGATCTCGGCCTCGTGGCCATTGCGAATGAGGGCTGCAACCAGCTGTCGGAAGCCAATCGCCGCAGCGACATGCAATCCATTCAGCGTCTTGTAGTCAAACCCTTCGAAAGTGGTCGTCGTACGCGCGTATTCAAACAACCACCGGCGCCGAATAGCCGAGTCTGGTTTCCAGAAGTCATCTTCGAGGCTCAAATCCTCGGCAATTTCGAGGGTGGCATTGCTGGCATGGTGCAGCCAATGCTTCACGGTATATGCCAAGGCTCTGTCTTTAACCATTTCTGCCTCGGGGTCGGCTTCTTCCTCTTCTTCGTTGCCGTTCTCATCGTACATTTCTTCACCTTCTGAGTACTCCTCTTCATCATCGCCGTCATTAGTTACCTGCTCTGAGGCACCATCGTCCTCGCCTTCTTGCTCAGCAGCCTCATAGTCTTGAACGTCCCCTCCTTCGGCTTTCCCAGCGCCCTCGGTCTCTGTCTCTTCAGGGACTGGATCCGGCATGGGAAAATCCAAAGTTTCTTTGATATGAGAGAAGCATCTGAGAGCTAGCACACCATGTTGCCATTTCAGTTCTTCCTTGGACAGTCCAAGGAGCTCCTTGGCATTCTCCCACAGATGAGTCTTCACAATGATGTTGACAAAACAAACAACAGAGTCTGGCCTGCTTGTTCGTTTCAAGTGCAGAAGAGGTTTGCACTGTTCAATCAGCTTGCGCAGCTCACCCTTTTCCTGATCACTGGATGACAGTCCTGCAAGCAGGCCGAGTTCAGACTCAGTTGGATCTTCATAAGTCAGAACAAGTGCACGCAGCATTTCCTTGATTTTCTCGACGTGAGCCTCGTTGAGCTGAAAGATCTGACGCCAAGAGTGATCCAGCAGTGTTTTTAGATCCTGGGGCATGTTTTCGAGAATTCTTCTCACGCCTAAATCACTCTCGGTGTTTGAAAGCTCCCCCAGCTGAATGCATGTGATGTCGATCCATTGAGTATTCTGTGCGCGTTTTCCTACCAGACTGCTGGCGAAGTATGCAAGGGCCTTATTGTACTGCTTCTGTTCGCCAATTGCAGAGATCATCTTCTTGGCGTGTTTGCGCAGCTCCAGCTGAACTTGGTTCTCATATCGGCTGTCCTCCAGATCAATGACGCGGACACCGTCGATTTTGAGCACCTTGTCAACGTTATGGGATTCCCTGCTGGTGATGAACCACCGTGTAGGGACACGTTTTGAGTCAGTGACGCGAAGTCCCTGGAGTTCACTGGCGATGAACCTCATCAGCTTGATGGTTGAATCCGACTCAGCGGGGAGGGCATGGAGATTGTTAAGCACGAAGTAGACCTTGCTGCCGATGAACTCATCCGCCAGCATGTCTTGGATAGATTGCCACATGTTTTCAACCGTTATCTGCGCCTGCTGAGTCCTGCTCGCATCGTCTTTGCCCTTCTTCTTGGTGAATATCTTTGCATAAGGTGCAAGCGTCTCTTGCTGGCTGATCAGCTGCCTGATTGCAGACTTCAAAACGTCTTCAGCCGTTGAGTAGTCCGCAGTGGCATCGCAGAAGAAATACACCAGCAGAATAGGGCCCTGTCCAGTATCGTTCTCCTCGTTCTCGCGTATTAGCTTTTCAATACCCTCGAGAGCAGCCATAGTAGCGTTGGTTTTGCCGCGCCCTTCACGACCACGCACGTACAGGCAATCTACCGCCTGAGAAGCCTGGGCCTTGTCGGCATCTCCGGATGATTGCAACCACTCCAGATACTCCGCTTCTTGTGGTATCCAGGATGAAGGGGTAAATGATTGCGACAATGCCTTTCTCTTCTTCTGTACTTGAGCACCGTCGAGAGCCTCCATGATGCCGCTAATCATGGCGCGATCAATATCTCTCACTGAGTTTAGCCGGTTTCTAACGGCCAATTGAGCGCCGTGGATAATTCTTTTCACTGGATCTCTGACCATTTGTGTCCATCGGTCATCCTTTGGGCCATCAAACTTCACGAGGTCGCGGTGGTTGCAGGCCAGTCCCAGTTCCTCGACGCCAGGAAGCGTTGCGGAGTCTCGACTGACGAATTCGGCATATTGCTTTGGTACCAGGGACTTGGTGAGCCCAAAAAGACTTGGGAGGCCGGCCATCTTGGAGAAATCCGTTGGATGTTCCTCCCAGAAGCAGAACAATTCGATCTTCGGGCTGATCTTCCCTGCTAGACGCATAAAATCATGCGTGAGCTGTCGTAGCTCTTCATCTCCCGGCTTCATCAACTCCAACAACTTGGACGAAAAAGCCACATCGACTTTCTCAGCGAAGTGTGCATACATTGCTGCGACAGCTGCGACGGGAGCGCCACCGAATGGAGTGCCGAAGAAGATACATGCCGTCGTTGCCTCAAACATGATAGGGAAAAGATCGCGGCGGGAATCTGCAAGCGTGATTGCTTTTGCAACAACTAAACCGCCCATGCTGTGTCCAATAAAGACAAGGGGCCTCCGTTGGCATTTCTGAAGCGCTGCAGTTAGTTTGGGGGCCGGCAGTTGGGGTTTGTCTGTTGGTATACCTCTCTCTTGCTCCTCAGCCCAACCAAGAGGCCCATCGCAATGTTGCCCATAAATTGTTTCACTTTGAGCTGGCCAGTCCATGCTGAGTCGTACATGTATAAGAGCAATCGGGCTCTGGGGAAGTCCCTCTGGAGGCCATCTGTATGTGTGGTCCAGTTAAAGTCGGTTTTGCTAGATTTCCAGCTGTCTTCCGGATTTGCGCCCAGCCCTGGGACAAACACAATGCTATATAACTTATTGTTAGAAAAGCTTGCTTCCATGTTGGAGATGACTAACTCGAGGTCAGGGACGACATTCGCCTTGTCAAGTGGATATAGCTCTTTGATCCCTTGCTGCACTACCTCATAGCCCTTCTGCTTCTTCGGTGCGGGTGCGTTAACGGTGGGATTAGGTCCTTTTCGCGTCCCTGATCGGTGGACAGTTGTCGACCGTCGCACGGTTGTTGATCGCTGTATGTCAAGAGACATTCTAGTGGCTCCCAGTCCAATCTATGGCATGTGCTCCAGCACCAAAACTCAGAATAGCTTTGGCAAGTTAACGATTGATAACCTGATGGAACTAGAGGGAGGAGGCGGCTCAAGCGAACTTGTATGGCTGCCATGCGGCTCTAGGCAGAAACGTGATGTTTTGGTTGAACACAGGCGCGGAAGGGCATCGGTTTCTATACTAGCTCTTCTATTCTTACCAATCACGAACAAGGGGTTGGTGGTTCTCCTCTGCATGGCCCCCAATCTGTTTCGTGCGGCTGAATCCTTTCAGAGTGAGCAGAGCCCCATCTCAGTGGAAATACTACTAGTAGTACTAGTACTACTAGAAGAAGTAAAGAGCTAGCGCGGGGATATCTGGCAACTGCTATTTTGAGAAAGTCGGTGTCTGTCCTATGTAACACATCCTTGCTCAGCTTGCTTCCGCTGAGATTATGCTGGAAGTTAGGCGCATTTCCAGTCGAACATAAGGTACATCTGCTTCGCCGTATGTCTATTCATTTCCGAAGAAATAAAGATGGTGACTCCTTACGTGTTGCCTTTTCAAGTCTGCTGACGCACCTTCAGTTCAAAACCATCGTAGCGGCTCACATCCTGGCCAGGGGCCATGCAAGTGAATCCATCGCGCTCGTCCTTCTCCGTCCCAGCCAGTCGCACAGCCAATGGCGCGTTAACAACACAGATTCAGCCCTAGAAGCGCCAGGATCCCGGTCAGGTCGTCGACTTCCAGGCGGGTTAGCCGAAATGAACAAGCTTTTATCGCAGCGTGGATCAATTCCTAACCTCTGGGTGGAGTGATGGCCTCGTACAAAAGAACAGGTTTTATTTCGCGACCGGGCGTTTCTTCTAGTACTTCGTACTTCAGCTTACCAAGTCCTACAATACCCTGCCATTGCTGCCATGGCTATCATGATAGAGAAATCTCCCCCATTTGCCGTTCAACTGCCTAGGCAAGTCGACGACGAAGCCACGAGAGGAGGGGGAGGCGCGATATGCTTGGACAGGATCTTGCCAGCAACCATTCGATCTAGAAGCGACGAAATACTCAACCCGATCAGCAACATGGAGGAGTTCTTGCGTCAGGAGCTTTTGGTGAGAAAGATCAATGCCGTGCAGGACTGGTTATGGGCCTGCGGTCGACCCATGCCTCCTCGCCCTCTTCATCACCAACTCGTGCTCTCCCGCGAGATCGTCGTTACTGAGAATCCGGAGCTGCATCTCATCTGGGGTCCCAAGGGCATTCACCTGAAGCCTCTGCCAGAGTATCTACTAGACATCGGATTCTGGAGACAGCACATTCTGCCCGACAGTCATCCACTACACGCCGAGGTAGAACAATGTGCCAGGGGGTTTCTATTCTCCTACTGCGCTCTCATTGCGCACTACAGCGACTTTCGCCTCGCACGTGAGAAGGGACTCTTGCCGGATATTGTATCTTGGGAGTACTGGAAGATATTGTCCAGTCAAGTCCTGGAGAATCACTGCTATTCTGCTGTCAATCCCCGCTACTGGTACGGCGAGCTGCGCCTAGGACGCTTGAACAAGATTTACCGGTTTCGAAAGGGCCACCTTTTGAGAGGCTATTCTCGAATCTCTGGCTACGCCATCTACGGAGACCTTATCCGCGACAACTTTGCGTCCCTGGTGACAGTGCTCGGCTACATTGCCATCGTCTTGACAGCAATGCAAGTCGGCCTCGCAACGGACAAGCTGGTCTCCAACAGTGCTTTCCAGGCTGCAAGCTACGGTCTCACCGTGTTTTCAATCATTGCGCCACTGATTTCGGCTGCCGCCATCATGTTTTTCGTCTCCCTGTGGGTTGTTGCCAATTGGCGTGCCACTACGGCCTTCGAGAAAAGGAGATTCGCGGAGATGGGAGTAGAACCATATTGGCGGGAGAAATATCAATGAAAAACCCTTACAATGCCATACATATAATCAACACCGTCAAGATAATTCGAGTGGCAACATAGTTAGCAGAGAATCAGTCCGTCTCTCGAAAGCCGTGCTTGCCAAGCTAGCGAGCATTCCAGCAAAGGTGAAATAACCGTATATATTGGAAGCCTCAGAAGTAGATACAGCAAAGTAAATCCTCCATCTAGTCCATAATGAGATGAACTCATCCATAAGCCAGCAGTACCTCAAGCTTTTGCCACAGTACCTTACAAGCACTGAGAGTAGTAGGGGTTCAGGACCTGGCAAGTGCTGCCACTCGCGCAGACGGTGGGGCCCGAGTATCCAATTCCACCGCACTGGCCATAGTGCGTCTGAGTAGGGCCGGGAGAGCTTCCAGTGGAGGTAGCCGGGCGGCGGGTGGTTGTGGTGCCGGGAGGGTTTCCGCCAGGAGGGTTTCCGCCGCTAGAGTTGCCGGTGCTGCCGATGGGGCCGAACTTGATGTTGGAGTATACGACCTTGGCGTTGGGAGAGTTGGACTCGAGCTGAGCAGGAACACCGGAGCTGGTGGAGCAGCTTCCACGCACGGCACCGGGGGTGGAGGAGGTCTCGTTCGTCGGGTAGGTAGAGTCCAGCCACAGCATGTTGGCGTAGTACTATCGTCTCTCAGTCAGTTCTGTCATTCTGTTGACAATGTGAATGTTATTCTTGAACTCACGTCATCCCACAGGCTCATGACCAGGACCATGCCACCGGAAGTAGCCTTCTTGAATTGAGTAAGGCCGCCCTTGTCCGAGAAAGAGGAGCCGCCAAACTCCGCCTCTTCAGCCGCGCAGTAGTCATCGTCGAGCGAGTTGCCAGAGTAATCACCGAGCTCGGCGTTGGGCTGCTGGAAAGTGACGCCATTCTGGACATAGTATCGGTTGATGGCACCCGAAGTCTCGAACTGAGTGACGACGGTCAACTTCTTGGTGGTGTCAAGCGTGAAGCTGGAGCCGGGGCCATAGAAGCTGGTGTTGCCCAAGCGATATGGGTTCCAATCGCAGCCATCAGGGTCGCAAGTACCGCCATATCGGTCACCCGAGTAGGTTCCACCGCAGGAGTCACCGTCGCAAATTTCCTGCCCGACGGTCGTGCAAGGATGAGGAGTAAGAGCCTCAGAGATGGAATTGGCCTCCCAGATATCCATCTCAGAGCAGCAGCTTCCATGTCCGCCAATGCCCGTGTTGGCATTGTTAGAGGACGGCTCCCAGCCCTCAACATTGGCCTGGCCGTTGATGAACTTGAGATCACGAGGGCACTGGCTGTCACAGTAGCCCGTGCCGTACTTGGCACCGGCAGTGTTGGTGGGATACTTGCTCACGCCACCATCCGCGTCCATGGACACGAAGTAAAGAGCTCCGTTCAAGCCACATCTTAAATAAGCTAGTCAGCTGAGAACTAATACGAGAATGGCATCAAGAGGTGTAGTTGGTCACTTACGGCAGCTGCGAAACATCAACATCGAAAGAGAACTCGTTGCCAAGCAGGGTGAATTCTTGATAGGTCGTGTCACTCGCCATCAAGTAGAGACGAGCGCCGACGTTCTTTTGCGCAGACTGAGTGACGAAGCCAATGGAGAGGCTGTCAGCGCTCGTGGTGACTCCGTACGTGGACGCGTAGGCAGCACCGTCCAAGCAGCAGTTCTTCGCGCAAGTCTCATTGTCAGGGCACAGGGTTGAGCTCCAAGTATTGCCGTCGTAGCAGTTCGTGCTGCTGTTGGTGGCGTGAGTCCAGCGCCAGTTCGCGTCGATGACCACGGAGCCTGTCTGTTGGGTGCAAGTGCCACCAGATGAGCATTTCTGCCATGTCAGAGGCGGGTGAGTTTCCGCCTGGAGGGTGCAGGCCGACTGAGCACGAGCAGTAGCCAAGAAGGCCGAGATGAGGGCCAACTTTTGATACATGATGCGCAGTCCGTAGTCGACTAGAATGCTATGCCCCAAAAGATGATGTACAAGTCTTCTGGAGGATCTGAGTTGATGAGTAGATGGGGAAAGGGAGAAGGGGACACGGCGTTTGGGCCATATATATATGTGATATTCTGCTCTTCACCTGTTCGCCGACTTCCGCTCAATGAGGCTATCTTTGGCGGCTATTATGCCTGCCCAAGCATCACATTATGTTCGACACAAATGCAGTGGCACCTAGAGCTTTGCCTACAGCATACGTTCAGCTCCTTGGCAAAAGCAGTGGTTCCCTCAATGCTACCACACCCAAAAATGCCCATATAACCAAACTGACCTGTAGACTTAAAGGCCCGAAGGCCCGAGATCTTAGGCAGATTCGACTATATTTTTTGCCTGTACAGGACGGAGTAACATTTAATTACAGACACCTGAGTAGAAGCGACAATCCATTGTTTTTCTATTGTCAGACAACTCCCTGCAAGGTTCTCTCAAACGCCTTCATCCAGAAACTCGCTTCTTGGCGTCTGCTTTCTGTTTATTTCTTACATGCTACGCCTTACAAAATCCTGAAGTAAACACTTGCCTCTTAGACTAAACAACAACAAGAGAACTTAGATGGGAGATCATCAGTTGAGGTTAGACCTGCGTGTAAGAGGGCAAACGTGGGGAAGTGGGGCTGTACTGTTGCTTCTGCAACCCTACAAGTCATTGGCAAATTACGGTACGTTTAGCCACTTAATTGTACAATTATTAGCCGCTGGTATATGACATCTTTAGGCATTAACTCATGTACTTTTAGCCATCCGTTTGTATTGTTTTGTGAGGTCGCACCGCGCGGTCAGAGTTTGCCGTGAGACTCTACATTCAGGGGGTTATCCTCGTATCATATCGAATTCACCCAACGTACTCTACCGTTGTGCCCTACGTGCAACTGTATATGGGGACGTCCCATTACTGTAGACTGAATCAAAGTCGTTGTATAAAATTAGGTTCGGGTCCGGGCCCCAACACGTCCAGTTGACCTAGCATGTAGCCCTACACACCGCGATAACTTCCACCAGGATGAATGGCAAAAGACGTAAAGGCTCAGTGGGAGTTAGGTAGTAGAGGCGAGAATTTGATCATTCAAGGGAATCCCAGAGGTCGCGGAAACAGGGGCGGGGTATGGAATACAATGTCTACTAGTGCCGAAGCGCAGCAACCCGCCCGACATTTAAAAAGTTCGAGCCACTCGCTGTATTGCCTATTTGATTCTGCCGCTCCATCGCTACTTAGGAATATCCGACTTACATGGAAAGAGCCGCATGTGACCACGACAAGGGGTTTCCCTTCAGGAGAACGGACGTGATTACATATTCACCACCTGTCTTCATGGATATCACCCAGCCTGATGTGTTTTCATTCTCAGGGTATTCAGCCGCCAAATGGAAGCTTCCCAACGCATTTCGCTTCTCCGGATTGGCCGACAGCTTCGGAGTATTTGGATAAGGCGCCTGGCATAGCGGAATAACCGACCCGCCAGCAAAATCACATAGACATACATTGTCAAGAGAACCACCGAATTGTAAGAAGGGCAATTGAACCTTGTGTTGGAGCGAGCAACTGCGAGGAGGCGATAAATATATAGTTGGGCCTCTTAGCCGATACGAACCTTTTAAAGAGAGGCGGATGCGTTCAGGAAGTCATTCTGTGATGATTTGAGTCCCATACTGGTTTGAATGCCCATTCACATATTACGCACTTGGCACATCTGTCCGCTTTATAGCAATCGTTAAATCACAGTCTATGTCAGATTCAACTATTATCGCATCACTTTTAATGCGTACTCGTTCGGAAGAAAAAAAGATTAGGAGAAAACAAAACACTTGGTCAAAAAGGTATCCCGAGAAAAGCCAATGCGTGATTTCATTAAGGTAGGCAGCTACAAATGCGACGGTTTACATCTTAGTCTACCAGCAAATCGAGTTGCAGCACGTGACCAGCCGATACATCGTACTGTAGATATCATGGCGTGTACGGATTACATATCTCGCCTT
This sequence comes from Trichoderma citrinoviride, assembly GCF_003025115.1. Lineage (NCBI taxonomy): Eukaryota > Fungi > Ascomycota > Sordariomycetes > Hypocreales > Hypocreaceae > Trichoderma > Trichoderma citrinoviride. The sequence continues at coordinate 1,637,462 of NW_020194718.1, read as the reverse complement.
GCTCTACATACGCCACGTGCTGCCGTGCTGTTTCTGACCCTACATCATGCAGTTGGGCAGCCTTCAAGTCCAGACAGGAGTAAACTTCTTTCACATGTATGCAACAGCAGCAAAGCTCTTTGATTGGATGTTCCATGTGGATGGATGACGGAGATTCAGAGCTTGTCAAATTCGAGTTACAGTTACTACCCTACGAGATGGCTAATATACAACTGATATTATTACGATACCGAGAAGGCCCGCAAACATTGCACTACTGACGCACATGCAAAAAACGCAGGAAGCTTCATGTTGTAGGTTAACAGAGTAATATATTGTAGAAACATGTACAAAGCCGAACAAGTTTGCTGCATGGGTAACTGGGCACCTTCTCTGTGGAACAGATATACGACGGAAAATGCTGGCAGACGAGAGAAACTGTATCTTGAAAAGGGTGTTGGAAATTCTCCAACTTTACGCCCATATTCTGGGAAATGATTATTCATCTGATCAGAAGGCGGCTTTTTGTATACGCGAAATTATTGGATGACAAGCTACATGTATGTGGTGTGTGGGCAACCTAGTGCTGCTACGATCATTAGTTTATGCTTATCCCTAACCTGTCTTGCGATTTACCGAAACAGATTAGAGATAGAGGTCCAATAGCCTTTGTATACTTTCCCTTCAGGACAAATGTTGTCACCACTGTCTACCATGTCTCGGCTCTAAAGCTTTCTGGATACTGGTATCTTACCAACTACCCAGTACTGAGTAGGCCCACATTGATCTTTCTGTGCCCAAATACCAAGACACTGCGTATATGAGAGTATTCAGAGGAACATTGTTTAATTTTTGCCTATCAATGACAGGCACCGATTGGAAACTCCCAAGCCTCTACTACCCACTACAGATAAGGTTCGAAGAAGAAAAGTCCAGTTAGAGAAGAGAGAAGTAGTTTGGCTGCCAGTATACCGGCTTATACTGCGTCGAAAAGCCTTTGGCAATGACATATACAGTATTTTGCTCTCCGTACCATCACCTCGGAGGCAAGTGGTCGGAAGCGCCGACTTATTGTGACCTGCCGGATTAGAAAGGAGTATGTAAGCGGAAGCATATACCCCATCCATCTCAAACGGTCTGTGATTATAAATCGCGAAGCAGGCACATTTTCCTGTTCTGTACACGCCATTGTGATCTCATGAATGGCTACCTATAGATGAGCACAGAAGAGATGTCAGGACTTCACGGGAGATGCTCGGCCGAATCGCTGCAAACAAACCCGCGCAGGCACTATGGGGAGACCTGTCGGATTCCTTTGGTGTCTTCTATTATAGTACAACATCATAGCAGAAAGAGAGGCCTCTCCTCGGGTTCCCTTACACAGGGGACTTAGCGCATTGCGGAATTTGCCTACGCGAGCAGGCGACTACAATGTGAAGAGATTCTGGTTTCAACGCTACCATCTGCATTCGCCGCTTTCCATCCCATTGACGTGGAGACATCGGAATATCGGCATGGAGCCTGGTAGATACCTGAGCAAACTAGCCGGGATTTGCGCGAATCAGGAAGGTGATTAGTCTCCGATAGCTACTGAGATCAGGCAAGATCGCCAAGCCGTAAATCGGATAAAGAATGCTTAAACATTAGGTTGTCATGTAATAACCATAATGATCCGCAAGGCGGTTTGTGTCCCGAGCTTTTGTAGTAAACTCGTCGATCGAATTCTGTCTTCAGGCTTTCCAAATCCAGATCTCCTCATGCCAGTAGTACTCGAGAATACCTTCGATAGCCAGAAATTAGCAGTATAGACTTCCTGAAGTTGCGCGGCATCTCGGCACATCGATGCGGCCAGCAATTCCTCCGGTGGCACTCCCACTCACTTCCGATCCGAAGGTGTGGTAGCATGTATCGCCAAATTCAGTTTGTCTGCTGCGTGAAGAACTTATGTTGCAGCGAATCCCATGTTGAGCATTGCATTGGCCTCCTCATGGTGGCGTAAACGCATTGTTATCATGAACTTCGACAGGCGAAGACGGCTTAATCAGGAATCTGGCTGTCAACGCCAGCTCGGAGATGTCTTTCAAGAGGGAAGGTGTCTTGAAAATTCTGCGCGAGAGTCGTGGGTAATTGATATCATTGCTGCTTTCGAATTCGAGAGCTTGAAGCGAGAAATATCTCGATCGCCCACGTCGCTTCAATTATAAATATAGCCACTCTTCCTCTCAATCTCAGGAGCACATCTTGCATTACAACAAGAGACATCCGATCAAGCAAGCAATCCAGCAGACAAACTTTACTTCCTTGCCTCAAACTATCATCTCCATTGCCCATCATGATGTTCATCGCTGGCGTCGCCCTCTCCGCCCTTCTTTGCGCTGATGCTGTCCTGGCTGGCGTTGCCCAGGACCGAGGCCTTGCTGCTCGTCTTGCTCGCCGTGCTGGTCGCCGCTCGGCACCTTTCAGAAACGACACCAGCCACGCTACTGTTCAGTCCAACTGGGGTGGTGCCATTCTCGGGGGCTCTGGCTTTACTGCAGCTTCGGCTACTGTGAACGTGCCCAGGGGCGGTGGTGGCTCCAATGCTGCTGGATCTGCTTGGGTTGGCATTGACGGTGCCACATGCGACACTGCCATTCTGCAAACCGGTTTCGACTGGTACGGTGATGGCACCTACGATGCCTGGTACGAGTGGTACCCTGAGTTTGCTGGTGAGTTATTTCTCAAGACAACAAGACAACATGGGAAGATGAGTAGGCTGACAGTGAGTTCATTAGCCGATTTCTCGGGCATCGACATCAGCGAAGGCGACCAAATCGCCATGTCCGTTGTGGCCACATCTCTGACCGGCGGCTCTGCCACGCTTGAGAACCTGTCAACTGGCCAGAGGGTGACTCAAAACTTCAACCGCGTCACCGCTGGCTCTCTGTGCGAAACAAGCGCTGAGTTTATTATTGAGGACTTTGAGGAGTGCAGCTCGAATGGTAGCAACTGCCAGGCTGTGCCATTTGCCTCATTCAGCCCTGCCATCACCTTCAGCGACGCGACGGCTACTCGCAGCGGCCGAACTGTCTCTCTGAGCGGCGCTGAAATCAGCGAGGTTATTGTCAACAACCAGCAGTTGACCAGATGCTCCGTCTCTGGTAGCAGCACGCTGACCTGCTCTTACGCTTAGAGTGGAAAGCTGTGGCTGGTTCAGCCAAGGAGCTCCTTTATTGGCCGCTCTATCTGGTAGTTCCCCCAAAAAGCACAGCATATTTATTGTCTATCATAAACCGCGAGTATATATAGATATATAAATATATAAATTGTCTTTATGATTTTTCGAAGCTTTGTAATGAATGAAAGTCACTAGGGCCACGGCGGGGGCGTGATTGGGCAAAGGCTCGTGAAATAACTTTCGCCAGGATGGCAATTTAGAGAGCAAGGTCATTTCGCAATCCCGTCTTTCCCGTTGTAAAAGCACTCAATCATGGTTCTTGGGCCTTCGAATGACTGTACGCATTGAGCGAGGCTTTTTGCTACCACTTCTGGGTCGAAAATGATACCGTAACAGGTAGGGCATTCTATGACAACGATTCGAACCCCTCACAAAACGCCAGCAGCTTCATACGTGCAATGGTTCCTTTCGAAGATAATAACGTCCTTACCAAATTCCTTGTATGATGGACTTCTCTTACCGTTGCATCTTTCATCTATGGGCTTACTTGGTGGCTTGCATATGCCACATTGACGGCGATATAGACGAAGCACAACTGTTCCAAGGCGCCAGCTTAATACATATTCTCACATATCTCGCCACATGCGTCAGGCCATACTCTCACGTGGTAACAATTCAGAGAATTATTCTTCGAAACTTACCTGTCTATACCTGTACGGCTGCCGTGGGGGCTTTTTCGATGCAGGCATGGAGAAGATATGGGTAAATTAACGACAGATGGCACAACCCCAACCGGGCTATGCCCCTAGCTTGTGGGCGTCTCGAACGATGCTGTGCTGCCTTTTGGGCAACTCTGCTCAGCTTAAAAGTAACGGCTGCTTACAAGGGGGTTGTCAAACTCGCTTCTCTCTTCCGCAGTAGCCGACAAGCTTTCCGACCCCTTGTTGAAGACCTGTATGCTTAGGGAACCCATTTTGCAGTGTCATGTGGAGCTATGAGCGTTCTTAACAGATGCTACCATGATAGGAACAGCAAACCATGCCATATCGACCAGTGGCAAGAACCTACATGATAGCCAAACTACCTCGGCAAAATATGATGTCAATCGACGGCAGTTGTTTTGATAGCTTGTGGTATGTCTTCTCATCTCGCACGAAGCACTCCGTGTCTCAGCCACGGCTTATTATAAGCTTTCTGTTGCCCTTCCGGTATTTGTATTTTGCTCTTGGCACTCTTGCTGTTAAGGTTTCCACCTATCCAGTAGAACCTCCCGTGGTCAGCTATCGCTCCCATGAGGGGGTAGACTGACGTGTCCTGGGACTGAGAGTCAGCTCTCTGAGAGCGTGAATGACAGTGTTTATGTAGCACCTCTCGAGTCTATAAAGGGAGCGCTTGCCCCTGGATGATTCAAGGTATCCAGTAATCTATATAGGAATCACACACCAGCATACTCTCGATACTCTCTATTCCACACACTCTGCGGGAAATGGCTCAAACGGACGACTATGTACTTGGGCGGAGTTATTCTGAGGGCTTAAGGTATTTCAGATTCTTTTCCGCTCCTTTTTAACCCGATTCATTTACATATCGCCTTCATGTTTGTGCTAACCTCTTGCAGACTAGAAACTCAACATCTCTTGTTCAACATCCACAATGGCTCGACCATGAATACCAAGATACCCGTTACTCCCGAGAGTAAGGTTGCAGATATTGGCACTGGAACAGGGTAAGGTACTCCAGTCAAGTTTTCTAGCAATCAACTAACAATCTCCGTAGGGTGTGGCTCTTGGATATGGCTACCCAGGTACCCCCAACGGTACAGCTCGACGGTTTCGATATCTCAGACGAACAATTTCCTCACGAATCAAACGTGCCATCCAACGTTCATTTCAGAATTGCCGATGCTTTTTCCAAAGTCCCCGATGACTGTTTCGAGAAATATGACATTGTTCATATTCGATATTTTTGCTGTATAGTCAGGGGAGGTAATCCAGAGAAGATCGTTCAACATGCGTTGGATCTGTTAAGTAAGGTTCCATTGATGGTCAGATCATGAGTTTCACGGGCGCAGCAAGCTAATGTTCTGATTCATTCTACTTATAGAGCCCGGAGGTTACTTACAGTGGGATGACGGTGATCTTAGTCCCGAGGGGCTGTTCATCAAGGGGGCCGAAGCCGAGGCGTTTGCTACTTTTGCTCGCCAAGCAACTAGCGCTTTGAATTTTATCTTCTCGTATGTTGGTTACCTTTGGCATGAAGGGCTATTTGAGGTCGAGATACTAATCGTCTTTTGTATCTAGATGGGTAAGGGATCTCCCGAAGTACGCACAGACAGCCGGCTTGGAAGTATTGGACTTTAGAAGAGAAAAGTGGCCCAAGGCCTTGGTTCCGACGGCGACTAGAACCTTCATTCTGGGACATATTGCAGGCATCGGTGCCCTTTATACCATCGGCCACGAGTCTCTTCCCCCACGGGAACAAGCTGATGCACTGTTGGTGGATTTGATTGGCTCCATCAGGAAGGGCGGGGTGTATGTGCACACGCCAGTACATTTGCTTGCTCGAAAGCCCGCCTGATCATCACGCAGACTCTCACGTTGTATCGGTGGGGCCAGATCTTGATGTCTCCAGCTTCAGAGCTTATCCCATGTACCTACCAAAGTATATACATAAGGAATGAATACCTTACCTTAGGTATACAGTTACACGGCCAATACGGCATGTGTCTATTACCCACATCCAAAGAAAGTCTCCGGAAACATCAGGCAAGAAGTTCAATTCTATTGGCCTCACTGTATAGTATAGATAGTTTCGGGCGAGTATAAGCAATTAGCATGCCCCGTCCTCCGATAATAAGGTTCTTACTCGTAGCTAAGATATTATTCTCCCCCCGGCTGAGTTCCTATGCGAAGACTGGCATTTGGAATTTGCTGTGTCATCATTCTACAGTGCAATGTCTACCTGGGCTCTGAGACCCACTCCTATGGCATGTTTACTTGCTAGCAAATGGCCAAAATATCTCCCAGCATTCTGTCAAAATCCACCCATGGCTTTGAGGCGACATATCTCTGCTATTCATAGGGCTGACATCATCCTTCAAACAAGCCAAAAGCCTCTACCTCCAGTCTGGGGTGATTACGGTACCAGACTAACTCATCGGACTTCGAACAATTTGCTACACTGCGTCGAATACGCCTTGCAATAAGCCATGTAATGTCGAGGTCGATGGGACGTTCGCCGAGCCCCGGCTGCTAAACCTGGCTTGCCTGGCTCACGAGTGCCTCCTCTGCGGTGTCATCCAGCTCGTGTACCATCAAGACCTGATGGCCATTTGTCAAGCGGAGCTTGTCGTGCACTGCAAACTGCTAGTCTGGGCCTTTCGATCGAAAAGTTCATAACCATCCGCGCGCTTTTGAATGCCTTGGGAGACATTGCCGAGCCTCTCAGCCTCTATACGTGGGTAGATAGAAAGATGCTCCCATCAGAATCATCTGCGGCAAGCCCCACACATATCAGCCCAACATAGAGTCACGTTTCTTCGTTTCTCATGGCTTGCCACTGAAGATGACCATGAGCACGGCAATGTGTATGACACCTTGTAGAGATGTTCAAGACATCCTGGCTTTAAAGATGGTGCTCGACAGTATTCCGTGCTGTTGCAGGTAGAAGCTGCTGAATGAGCCCTGCATTTGGTAGCTGATGAGATACCAATTGCGACACACTAGCATCTTTGGATAGCAACTCTCATATGAATCAAGAAGTAAGATTGATGGCGAAAAGAAGTCGAAAAGAGTAGAATCAGGAGTTTGCTATGCGAGGTATGATATTCTGCCTCCTTCGCTGCTCTCATCATTTGATGCCCTCTTGAACGGCATCCACGTCCCACGGCCCATCCCAAATTACCCTTTTTCGATTCATCACCATGCCCTTTTGATCAACTTCGACTCCCTCGTCGTTCAGAATCTTTATCTTCAGACTCAACTTGCTGCCAGGATGCTGGACGTGTGAAATCTTGGGCCCTCGAGGCTTGCTTTGGTGTGCATCTCCCTGAACAAGCCCATCCTTTGACCTTTGGAAGCTTTTTCTATCAATGCTCTCACCGTCAAAACCCGTTATGAAGCCGGTGCTTCCCACGCATCTGTGACAGGGCACTTCGGGAGCGAAGGGGTTATTGCGCAGGGCATTGCCTACAGCTCGAGGCGAGGTCTTGAGTACGCGAGCGATGGCGCCGTAGGTAGTGACACGACCTCTGGGAATCTGAAGTAACAGTGCGTAGACCTTTTCCTGGAACTGCGTGACTGGTGGACTTGTTGTGGCTGACATGTTGAGTCCAGATTCTGTTCTGTTGCACCTCTCTAAGCACCTTGCGATACCGTATCTTGACGCGTGCGCCTCCCTTCTTTATTCACGAGCTCCGGCTAGCTATTAATACTCGCCGAACATAAAATTGGCTCATACAGGGGCATGACCCTTGCTCTCCGACTAACACCGATGTATCTGGGCACCGTGCTGGAATTCACGGTCAACTCGACGCGTTATTTCAACTTTTCGAGTTGATTCCTCAACTTCTTACCGCGTTGCGGTTAGTTGGCTGGAGTGACTAAGCATACGGGTATGCGAGTCGTGATCTGATGCTTGCTTCGGCCTTCAGCCTACCTAATAGGTATTTTAACTCAATATCACTTCTACTGTTCGGGAAACAATAAATAAATGGCCATCCTTTCTGACGGCACCAGAACAGAACTTCTATAGCAACTTTCTACAGCGCTTGAGAACTGGTGATCAAATGCGCAAAGGACTTCGTAATTCTCTGCCCTCTCTGTGAGGCGGGGGCACTAACAACCGTATCTAGAAATTAAAGAAACACATATGGTTCAAGAGCAACTGGTTGAACAACTGAATAACACAACTTTCTCTGATGACAATGATAATTCCGGTAATCTGAAAGCAAATTTGAGTTACTTTGGATTGTTTGTTTTTTCTTCAATGAAATGTTCCCGATAGCGCCGTCGTGGAAAAAGGACTTCATGCGTAGTAGGGTAACACAACTTTGGGTTCTCGCCCCGCGACAAGTACACACAGTGCCAAGATTAACGACTCTACTCATTCACTGAGAAGAACCGGAAATCCAAATGACAAATCGGGCTGACGGTATACCATGCTTTATTTCCGTTAAGGTGAAGCGAAATCTGACAAATTTACTTCCGTATACGTGGAACTTCTTGTCCATACCTCGGTCATTTTCACGTGCCCAGCTGAGGCGCCTTGCATCATGATGTGACCGATTTGCCTAGTTTAGGTACTACCACAGCTAATAGTTACCACGTAGTAGTAGTAATCAATATTCCAATCATTACCCACCAATTCCTTCATTGCGTTAGCTTGAAGCTGCTGTCAGCTTGAGACCCAATTGTGTCTTGCTTAATTAATGCAGTCTTTCAGTACTCCGTATCCCCCGCTATGTCCACTCCCCATAAGTCCATGAGTGGCAGATATTCTCTGACGCTCGAACTGAAAAACCTTCACCATAGACGCCCCATGCTGCTGTTAAGATGGGAAAGCCGGGATGCCTGTCGCGTGTTGCAATACCTTAGCCCAAATTTGGCATAAGGATTGCACGAACAGCCAGAGCTATCACCTACAGAATACCACGCCTCTACTCGGTTCCAGAGACACCTACCTATAGCCAGCCTGCTACGCGCTTCAGCGACGAGATCTGCGATTATATGCCCGTAACAAATGGCTGGTAGACTTGGACATTCGCCTGTAAACTTAACCGTCATATGCCGCCTCAACCATGGACACCGGCGAATTTGTATTCATCCAAGAGATGGGCACTGGTCCGCACAAGCCGGTGACCAAATCCCTCATTAGAATGCACGTCATGGATAGAGTCGTGATGCGGAGGCGAGCTCCCGAGAGAAACCATAGCGACAGCCGGATCAATGCTATAGGAAACAAACAACGGCGAGTCAACTACATGTGTCCAGCTTGCTCAACTACACTTTGACCATTAACAAGGTGTCTAGTGATCGGATTGCACAACCTGAACGCCGTACAAGCCACGATGAGCTGCGACCTCTGGCAGGAATAGACGAAATGCTTCGCCTGTCGGGCCTCTTCGTACAGTTGACTACACAAATGCGATTCCTGTTGCATCATTGTAAGACGGCCAAGGACACTAAATCCCCCAACATTCAGCGCAAGCTAAGTGTTCGTAGTCTTGAATCACCGGTCGAAGACATTGTGTAGTGTTACGGCCGAGACTGGATGGCTTAAATATGCCCTTCAAGACGAGGCACTCTTCACTACGACTCTTTACCATTGGACGGCTATCAACTACAGCTTTCTACCCCAACAGCTCCAGTCTGAGCAGCATTTACTTCAACTCAAGGCTGCGGCGTTACGACTGCTGGCCTTGCATCTGCCGGTAGCCAGTAACGGAACCAACGGTGATGGTAAAATCGTTGACGACGCGGTGGTCGCTACCGTTGCATGCCTTGCAAATGTGAATGTAAGCCTCCACTCATTGATCTACCGTCTCGTACAGTGACCATTGACCTATTCAGCTCCTGCACGGCGATTCGGATGAAGCAGAAATCCACTTCCAAGCGCTGAGAGCCATGATTAGAAGCCGCAAAGGCGTACACCGGACCATGAGCCTTAAGGCCTGCCTGCTCGTATTGTCGGATGGTAAAGTTCCCCGAAAGCTCACCGGGATAAGGGATACTCAACTTGAGAGATAGGACAGACAGCTGTCACTCACAGCTATCGAACAAAGAACTCTCATTTGACGATGCTAGCCTATCTTCTGAGTTCGTTCATCCACAGCCCATTTGGCCAGATATACAAAGGTTACGCTTTGAGCCGCATAATTTACCAATGGTCGAGGAACTGCGGTCAATAGCTAGAGAACTGATGGTCAACCCCAGGGATGCTATGACGCCGGATGGTTGCGCCGCCCTTGGAGTCCGCCTCTTGGCATCGGATCGTTCGATGTTGAAATAAATCCATGTGGCAGATGGATCCAGCGTCTTGGCCCTTGTGGCTAGGGCCGCACTGATATATTCCCATGTGGTGCGATGAGAAGCATCTCGATGTTTTCGCATCGTGAAGACCTCAATCAATCAGTTGAAACAGCGGATTATCCTTGCCTTTACCTCCGAAGCAGACTTCTTCGCTAGTCACCCGGTATCCTTTGTTTGGCTTCTTCTGGTCGGTGTAGTTGCGTCAGGGAGGGGTGGCCTCCAAGGGATGTGGTTCAGGCTGTGCCTTGAGAAGGCTTGTGGGAGTAACAGTGGGCTTCCATGGGAAAAAGTCGAGGCAGCCATTGACGCCCCGAGCAACATATCTCCATTGCCGTTCTATTGGATGATTGACGAGATGTCATTGAACCTAAGCTGCATAAGATGCGCAATCTTGGGTTGATATCATCGACATTTTGTCAATCCTGAATCCCCACAGACGAGCGCATTGTAATTGAGCTGGCTGGGTTGGACAAGGAAGAAGATTGGAGCTTGTCTTCCCGAAGTCTCAAGAAGCTAGAACTTCTATCTTCGCTTGTGCTACCCGTCTGCGGGACCATTCCTCAGCTCAGTAGCTATGTCAATGCCGGTATTCTACCAAATCTCCTGCTCATTCTTCCATCTACTTCCTCCGTGATCCTTCGTAGACCTGCAATCGAACTCTTTCCAGAAACTGGTGGGGTCTTCTCCCCTTGCAAGTCCAACAATCAGCAAGGCAGAAAGGATACGACTAAAGAGTGGCTTAAACACACGTTATTATGCAAAATTTCGAATAATATCCCACACTCATCGGCGCGCAGTAGTCAAAGAAGGGGGAAATGGTGGGGTATATCGTCTCCGATCACACTCCACCAATGCCTCGATCTGGTAATATGTGCTGTCGTTTGCTAAGAGTCTACTCGGATTTCACACACTGTTTCCATCCTGGACACCATTGGTCTTACAGTAGAACGGTAGGGATTTATTCTCATCGTAGCCTCCTATGATGTTCGCCTGCTAATATTATGGTCGGCCCCTGGTGCACACTTAGCTCGTCTCCTGAAGAATAAAAGAGAACGGCAAGCCAACTTGAGTTCCTGAATTGCAACCAGTCCTATCATTTGTCCTCAAGTCACGGTTGCGAGCGCATGAGCAATGTCGACCATGTTTACAGTCCTCAAAGGCTCCCCCACCGGGAAGATTATTGAGAGCCAGACCACAACTCCGGCTCTGCTCAGTCATCAAGTTTTCATAAAGAACACTCATTCTGGAGTGTGTGATACTGATGCCCACTACCTTCACTCGGATATGGTGCTAGGCCATGAGTGAGTTGGAATTGTTCAAGCCGTAGGCGATGGAGTTAGCCTCGTCAAAGTGTAAGTGGTACTGTCCACCGGCCTCTTTCATTGCTTTTCCGCTTGCTCCCATGAGGCGTCATCTAATAATCAAGATACAGAGGCGACCGAGTCGGGATTGGATACGTCAAAGACGGATGCGGAAAATGTCAGTATTGCCTGTCGGGTTATACCTGGCACTGTGTCGAAGGCGTCCACGCATTCGGCCTCCCAGATTTCGACCCAGGGTCCTTCGCAACTCACAGCGTGTGGCTAGAAACACGGTTGGCAATCATTCCCGATGAGATCTCAAGTGTTGATGCTGGTCCATTCATGTGCGCTGGGTAGACTGTCTTCGTACCAATCCTAAGGCGGGGAAATCAACCCCTCTGATTGTGTTGGTATTGTTGGCATTGGCGGCCTGGGCCACCTTGCCATTCAATTTGCAGCTGCTTGGGGCTGCACCGTTGTCGTGTTCTCGAGGTCGGACAGCAAGAAACAGGAGGCTTTCAACTTCGGCGCCACCGAATTCTACAATACTTCGACTTTGAAGCCTGCTGATGTCTCACGTAAAATCGATCATCTGTTGGTAACCACCAGTGCTGTGCCAGATTGGCAGCTGTAACCTTTGGCGCGGCTGTAACCACAAAGGATTGCTGGCTTACACCTTGGCTAGATACACAGAGCTAATGGCACCGTTCGGCCACATCTACCCGCTCACCGTATCCCAGGGCAGCCTTGAGTTTCCCTACATGGGCATGATAGCAAAAGAGTTGTCAACCCACGGAAGCTGCTCGTCCACACCGGCCGAAGTTGAAATAATGCTGCAATTTGCAGTGAGACACAGCATCAAGCCTACAGTTGAGAGATTCCCAATGACTGTAGATGGAGTCACCAAGGCGTTTGAGAGGCTGGAGAATGGGAATCTGCGGTACCGAGGCGTACTCGAGCTTTGAGCGGAAACTCGTGTGTTTTTGCCAGCTCATACCACGGAGGCCCAAGCGAGCGCACACCAGTACACTGGAAATAGTACGAGGCACTTAAAAATGTCCATTGTGCAAATCGCCCTTTTGGGAGGACCCACAGTGAATGTCTGACTCACAAAGAGCTCTCGGAAGAACTGCTAAGCTCACCTCGACGTTTATGGAGTATGAGAGTATATGAGTAGTAGCACTAGTATCACCCTGGTTATTTTGAGGTCGGTGAGCGTCCTGCTCAAAGCAGAGCATCGCGCCGGGCCGCCCTCCAAGTGTCAACAGGGGTCCCAGAAGACCTGCTAGTCTCCGCACTCAAGGACTGTAATACGGGCCTGATGAGGCAATCCATGTTCTGGCAGATCCAGTAGACAACCTGTGGAGGCCGTCGAAAACCCTCTCGTGAGAAATTAGGATACAAGCCGGCGGGGTATCCAGCACGGGGCCCCAGACCATCTCCATACTCCGTAGTTCAGACACTCACGCTGGCGTGGGCCTGGAAACCTATCTCTTGACGTTGAGGTATTTCGGACTGAGCAGCATGTTACTGTTAACGCCGAGCCCACTCTACCCGTGGAGAACTGGAAACGTGATCAGAGTACACTTACAAAGGAGAACCGTCTCCCGCCGTCTTCTACTATCTGCCGTCAGCCCTGGTGGCTCTACACACTCTTCCGGCGCGAGTATTCTCCATATCTATTGTAAGAAGTAGTTTCTCCGGCAATGTAGTTTTTCCCCCAGTCTGGGAGTCTTATGGAGCACTAGATCTGGGAGCTTGTCCTGTCAACCCTTGCATGCGTCAAGTTATTCGGGCCGATGGCAAGAAACAGCTGGAAATGAATCTTCTTAAAATATGAATGCTTTCTGCCAGCCAAGAGAACAGGCTGAATGTTCAATGTTACTGGCGTGTGTTTGGCAGAGCCCAGAGATCTGCGAAGACAACATGGGGTTATTATCCCATCCTATGGGACTGTTATCCCAACCCATTGGCGTCTCCTCGATCATAAATTTGGTCATATCATTACCACTCCTCGCAGTTACCCTTGTGAGTGTTTCGCACCACCTTTCAAATTGCTCGGCTGTTGTACTGATAAGCATATGGCCATTGTAGGGCTTGGCTTACATTCTATGCGTCGCCATTTACAACCTCTTCTTCCATCCCCTCAGTGGATATCCTGGGCCATGGCTTTGGGCAGTTTCAGACATTCCGTACTCCCTTGTCTCTGTATCGGGTGATGCTCATAAACGAATGCTTCAAATACACATGCAATATGGCCCAGTGGTGCGTGTCGGCCCGAACACTGTGTTTTACAGCCACCCAGACGCTACCAAGGAGATTCGTGGTCACCGTAAAGGCAACAAGGCAGAACATCTGAAAGATCCCCATCTACACTCCGGCAACCAGAGCAACGTTATTGGTGCGAACCGCGCAAACCATGTTCGGTACAGACGAAGCTTAGCCTATGGCTTCTCGCACCAGGCCATGTTAGATCAAGAGCCGATCATCAATAAGTATATTGATACGCTACTGACGGAACTCAAAAAGCAAAGCACGAAGCATGAAAAGATTGACATTGTCCGGTGGTACAACTATACAACATTCGATATTATTGGCGATTTGGCTTTTGGCGAGCCCTTCTACTGCCTAGAGAAGTCAGATTTCCATCCGTGGGTGGCACTCATCTTCTCTGGTGTTAAAAATTTGTCGTTTATATCAGTCTGCTCGAAGCATGGGAAACTTGGAAAGATCTTAGCGAGGCTTCTGGTGCCCAAAGATCTACCCGCAAAAGGTAGGGAGCATCGCAGGCTATCGATCGAGAAGGTGCGCAGGAGACTTGATTCAGGGTCAAGCCGGCCGGATTTCATGACGGCGATGATGACAACGCGGGGGTCTTCAGAGGTAGTCACGCCGAAAGCAGCAAAATGTCTATAAAAGATATACCAGAGAAGCTAACGTTGCCCCCAGGAACTGACGTTCAATGAGTTGGTATCGAATTCCAGCTTGCTTATCGCGGCTGGTTCCGAGACGACGGCCACAGCCCTTTCGGCAGCAACTTACTATCTGGGACTCTATCCGGAAATCTTCGCGAAGCTGGCTGCCGAAGTGCGGTCTGCTTTCAGTTCGGAGAAAGCCATAAGCCTTACAAGCGTGCAACATCTGACTTATTTGCAAGCCGTGATTGATGAGGCGATGAGACTGTTTCCGTCGGCGCCAGGTACGCAGCCTCGCATCATTTCGCCTGGCGGTGACATGATTGTTGGCAAATACGTTCCTGAGGGTGTGAGTAATCCGAATAGTAATCCTTGATGAAATTTAGCGCCTTCAGACTTTTAACATAGTGATTAATAGACTGTGGTCGGCGTATGGCAGTGGGTAAATCATCACAATCCCGCATATTTCCACGATGCAGAGTCTTTTATCCCCGAACGCTGGCTTGGGGATACACGCTTTGAAAGTGATAAGAGAGATGCATTCATGCCATTCTCGGTTGGACCGCGAAACTGCATCGGCCGAAAGTAAGTAGAATTGGTATTGAAACGTTGGGTTGGGGAAGCTAATTATACCGGTAGCCTGGCGTATTTGGAGATGAGATTGATCCTCGCAAGAATGGTGTGGAATTTTGACATCAAACTTGCGGAAGAGAGTGTTGGATGGGACACGAGGAGTAAAGTCTACATGCTATGGGAGAAGGGGCCTATCTACGTGTACCTTACCCGGCGCGAGGGCGATTAAGCGGAGCCATAGATCGATCGTCTTATGTCTTACCATTAGCCAACACCGAGATCACGGATCCAGCGATACTCGTAGATGCATACAGTACTACAGATGGTCCGGAGTTCTGTATCCATAGTGGAATATTGATCTTCAGTGGAAACGCAGTGAGGAAAGGTAGGCGCTTGGCTGGAACATACTCCTATCAAGAACATCAAACTCGCCTGTGGCGTACCAACATAGACACGGGGCTGAGATACCGACACTGAGTGGTTTAAAGTACACCTTATAGTCATTGAACAGATTGAATGTCCGCTACAAAGTAGTCACAAGCGACCTACCGGGCTCCCCGGGGCTTTCTGCGCCTTCATACCTCTCATTACAAGGAAAAGTCATTCAGTTTTTCGGAGGTTGAATCCGGTCCAAGCTCCTCCTTCTCACTCTCGTCCAGCAGACCCAGTGCCTGTCGCCTTGTTGGCGCCTTGGGGTCGAAGAACGGCTTCTCGGCCAGCGATGTGACTCGCGTTCCGTGTCTCGGGTGTTTCCCAGCGTAGTCCCAGCTGGCATTGTGGATGGTGATTCTGCTCGCTTTGTAAGCTTCAATTTTCTGCGTAGTTCGAGATCATCGAACGGCCTGGTTGAGTAGATCTCACCGATTATCCCACAGAACCGACGTGCCTGGGGTCCACTTCCATCGGAGCTGGATGTCCACGTTTTTCTCATAAACGTCAAACAGGTAGTTGAGGATAAGGTCACTTTCTGCCTTATCAAAGCCAACGATGCGGTCGGTCATGGCTCGGTTGACCCAGAGGGCCTTCCATCCCGTGGCTGGATGAACTCGCACCAATGGGTGAGTACGTTCAACATATTTGGGTCCTGCTTCAGGATCGTTGCGGTCCAGGTACGGGTGGGCAGATCGATAGACGGCGTATTTGCCGTCGATAATCTTGCGGAAGTTGGGAGAAAGCTTTTCATAGGCTCCATATCCACTAGCCCAGAGGGTGTCTCCTCCCACTGGCGGTACCGTGTCATTGTGTAAGTGAGTAATGCCGGCAGGCTGATGCTCGTGTACAAGATCTGTATGCCAGCGGGATGCGCCTCCTGGATTCCGGAAGTTTGCTGGTCTCTCCGTAGCCTGGAGATCCGGCCAGATGACGGTCACACCAGCGACTCCGGGAACTTGCGGAACTTGAGGCTAGAGCCTCTATCAGTATGGCTATTATACGGAGGGTTCAAGCCTTTGGGGTGAAACTCACGTGAATCTCGATCTCCCCATACCATTCTCCCAGCTCCTTCTGCTGTTGGGGCGAAATATCCTGGTTTCTGAAAAATACAACGCTTCGCTCCGCAATTAACAGGGCCAGTTCGTCTCGTTGCTCAGGGGTGAGGTCTTTCAGCTGCAGCCCCTCGATCTCGGTCCCAATGTTGGCTGTCAGGTCCGTGACCTTGGTCGCAGCGGCAAACAGATTTTTCTTGGATTTGTCTGCCCTGGCTCCAGCATCGACATGTTTCCTGTCAGCACTTCGGATCTTGTAAACGTCCTGCAGGTATAGAGGCCTGGAAGGCCTGTATGGGTAGCCGTTGGACAGGTCAATGCCCGCCTTCAACAGTCGCTCTCGGGCCGGGGCGGGGATTGGTAGAGTATCCTTCTTGGGCTGCGCGACGTCAACAATGACGGGGTCGATAGGAGCGGGAGCCATTTTGCGCTCTTCTTTCTTTATCTTTCGTTGGTCTATCAACTTCCTTGACAAGCCAAATTGAAATGGCAAGATCAGCTACTTTCAAGGTTGAGTCAGAAAGAGGCCCTTTAAATAATGACTCCAGCTCGGGGGAACCCCAAGCTATGCAGTTGGATGGCATTGATATCATCTCATTTTTCGCATGAAGCGGGATTTGTAATGTAGGTCATCCATCGAGTTCATATCTGGCAGGCAAGTCTCGGAAAGATCTCAAAATCGCCCAACCCATCTCGATTATTGCGACATTGCTGTTTTAGAACTGAATCCATATGACTGGTCGTATTTCCCCGCAGAATAGACAAGTGTCATCTGCACAGATGCAGATCGAAAGCAAATATATACAATAAATGCCGTGATAGTGCTGCAAGTGCTATGCCATATAGCTAGCGGGTGTTGCCATGGATTGCTGAAAGGGGTGGTGGCGTGCTGATGTAACTCTATTGCAATATCACCAGCCATCCGCTGATGTGTGAGATACACAGCGCATAGCATTATCAGGGCGTTTGCTTCAGGACAGAGATATTGCTAGACCATCAATTGCCGGATCTTCCGGATGCTCTTTGCATGCAATTCTTATCTTCCCAATAATATTCCTAGCCGCCGTTGCAGCCAAAGAAAGTACTGGGACAGCAGAAAGAGCCAGATGTGCTCAACCACCCCTCCTAGCACGCCATGTGCATGATAAAGGATTCTCGGGATGAATGATATATGGCACGTAACAAATTTGAAAGAAATGAGAAGAGTTACAAGAAGTCACTGACACCAAGTGACAGAAGTGTTTCCTTGGGTAGGGTATTGCTTTGTTTCGACATGTCGCCTCCTGAGCCGATTCGAAGCTCTCTCAGCCACAACCCAGATAACAAATCATTGGGCTCTGTCAATGTTGACCGAACGGATACGAGTTCTTCTGAAGTCATCCAAACGAAAGTAGAGAGAAGATGGGTCTCTTACTTATGGGATACTCTGGATAAGTCGCCAGAGGAAAGACGATTCCTGTTCAAACTTGATGCCGTGCTTCTCACATTTGCTTCCCTGGGATATTTCATCAAGTATCTTGACCAGGTTAACATCAACAATGCTTTCGTCTCTGGCATGAAGGAAGACCTCAACTTGTTTGGCAATCAGCTCAACTATATGCAAACCTGTTGGACTGTGGGTTACGTTGTTGGGCAAATTCCAAGGTAAGGCAAAACATACCTGCTTTGACCAGCAAAGGCTTTGAATAACATTACTCTGCCATACAGCAATGCCCTCTTGACCCGAATTAGGCCATCCATTTGGATACCATCCTGCGAAGTCACATGGGCCGTGTTAACGATTCTCATGGTGAAATGCAACAATGCGCAGCAAATTTACGTCTTGCGATTCTTCATCGGACTCGCCGAAAGTACCTTTTACCCTGGGATGCAGTATATCATTGGATCATGGTACCGGAAAGACGAACTGGCCAAACGATCATGCATCTTCCACACTAGTGGTGCTATCGGATCCATGTTCTCTGGCTATCTCATGGCTGCAGTCTACCACCTCGGAGGGAGAGACGGTTTCAAAGGCTGGCAATGGCTCTTCATTATAAACACCGTCATTTCGCTTCCAATTGCCTTGGCTGGATACGTCATGATACCCGATGTTCCTGAGATCACGCGGGCGTGGTACTTCACGAAAGAGGACATTGCCCTCGCTCAGAAGAGAATGCAGCTCGAGGGTCGGGCAAACCGTGCTCCGTTTACCAAGGCAAAATTGAAGAAGATATTTTGCAGCTGGCATATCTACTTGCTGTCACTCCTATACATTTTCTTCAACAATGGGAATGGTGCCGCTTCCCAGCCTGCCTTTTCGCTGTGGCTCAAACAGCGAGGATACAGCGTCACCGACATCAACACATATCCTACCATCACTATAGCCATTACAGTTATCACCACCCTTGCATATGCATGGACTTCCGACTCCATATTCAGAGGAGAGCGATGGCCCCCAATCGTGTTTGCAGGTATCATTGGCATTATTGTCAATGTGAGCCTCACAGTTTGGAATATCCCTATCGGATGGAAGTGGGCCTGCTTCTTTCTGGCCGGCTTTGGTGGAGGTGTCAGTGGCCTAACTTTCGCCTGGGCTCATGAGATCTGCTCTGATGACAACGAAGAGCGAGCACTGGTGACGGGATCGATGAATCAAATGGCCTATGTCATACAAGCTTGGCTTCCGCTATTGATTTGGCAGCAAGTAGAGGCTCCTAACTATCCAAAGGGGTACTCAACCTCGATTGGAATCAACGTCGGAATGATTGTAATGTGTTTTTGGATTAAATATGCCCACAGACGGGAAAAAATGAGGAAACAGGTTCGGGGGGGCGATTCGGGATTATACGTAGCGAGCTAATTCATGTCATCTAAATTCAACAAGAACATTGTGCTCAACCAATCTTGTAACACAGGCAAATTCAACAGAGTCAACACAGTCATTAGAAAGAGGAAGATGTCAAGGCTGCTATTTGCTAGCTGTTATAGACAACCATGTCGCTAATGGGGAACAGATACGTCTATGGAAGCTTCAACCACAATTTCAACAAGTTTGGGTATTTAGGTGTGCCCAGTCCAGTCACTGGATCCCATCCTTCCACAGCGGTAAAGCCGCTCGTGCCGCAGTTCGGGTTTGATCCTTGCTTGATATCCGTAAGGGCGTCTGTGTTCGCATACAGTACCGGGTTGATGAATCCAACAGAGCCTTTGCCAATTTTGGCGCGCTCTTGGTTAATCAGAGTGATGACAGAGGCCCAAAGAGGTGCCGCCAGGCTTGTCCCGAACCAGTGGCCCTCCGTCCCGTTGTTGAACGCGCGGAAATTTGCGCCATTCGCCGAGATATCGGGAATGCCTCTGCCAGCACGGTTGTAGATGCCACCGTTCTCGCCGAGGTTGCTCGCATTGGCGTTGGCGACATAGTAAGGGTGGCCCGGATCGTGCTTGGCAAAGTACTTGCTGATTGCACCCTTCTGGTAGTCTGGTGCAGGGAAATAGTTTGAAAAGCCTCCTCCTGAAGCGAAAAGCTCGGCGCCGGGGCCGAGGTTTGTCTGCATAGCACCCTCCGCATCAAGCACGGTTGTGCCAGGCTCAAGTTGGGTCGCACCAACAGAGGTCAGGTATGGGCACGACACGGGGTTGCCAGGGTTGTAGATTGTCTGGTTCTGCCCTGAACCAGAGAGACAGCCGGTTGCAGTGTCGGATTCAGGTGGCATGGCAACTCCGAAATCGCCAGAAGAGACCAGAACCGTGGTGCCCTGAAGACCTAACTTGAGCCACTCATTGCACTGCCTCAGGAAATAATTCTTTGGGACATCAATCTCTCCCTCGCCATAGGAGATGGAAATGACCTTGTTTGGCTTGTAAGCACCGCAAAGAACCGTGCCGTTGTAGCCGCCTGGTCGGTTATCAGGATAAGACGGATCAATGCCCGGGCTGTCTCCCGTGATACCAAATGCTGTAGAGTGGCAGTAAGATCCATCCAGAGCATCTAGGAAATGGTTCAGGAAGCCCGAGTAATTGTTGGCGGTGGTATAAAGACGGTCATCCACTTGGTACAAAACCATGGTTTGGGGCCAGATTAATGTTTGAATGATTGTAATATCGATGTCCGACTCCCCCGTATTGAATTCGGAATTGGGCGCCACTGGAGCTTCACCGCCATCGATGGACAAGACCTTGGGGTGTGTGCCATTGGCAATCCAAGGCGCATATTTGTGGAAGTAAGAGTCGAGATCTCCCTGAGCAAATGTGTCGCCGCTCTCATACACTGCAGGCTCATTTCCGGCGACAGGGTGGTTGGTGTCTGGGATCTGATACAGCGCACGGTAACAGACGGCAGTGAAGTTGCGGGCGCAGTCCTGCAGATCGGCTGGCAGCTTGGGGGCAGTAGGGGGCTTCTTCACCAACGACAACAGATCGGGCGGCATCTGCTTCGGCCTCCAGCCCTTTCTATACCTGCGGGAGCTGGTGTCGGCACGCTCCTCTAAAGAACGCTTTATCATGGGTGGTGATAACTTGATGCCGGGCACGATGTAGTCGATGTGTTCCGAGAGATGCGCTGGCACATAATATTCATCGCAGCCAATCTTGAGCTCGTTTCCCCGCTCATGTTCGTGATATTGTGTTTGGAACAAGTCCTCGACATGAGAAACAGGCAGGTCGATGGCAAGCCATCCTTTGTTCACATATTGGCGAATATCCGACGCGTTCACCCCAGACTCCACCAACCAAGAATGGACTGCGTCGAAGGTCTCACGCGTTGGGGCAAAGAGATCGTGAACTTCGTCCTGACTGAGATGCTTGCCAAAGCCTTCGGACGAAGGATCGGACACTTCCATCAGCTTCTCATAGCCAAGATGGATGTTGCTCTGCGCCAGACCGATCCTAAGCGGGATGATAGCATGCGGATTGAGGCGGCTACCGCGCTTCCATTGTCGATGGCTGTCGACATGGCCGGTGCCCGTCGGACTGCGTGTCTCGTGGAGGACATAGTTGCTGGACGGTAGACCGTGCACAGAAGAATCTGTGAATGCAATTCCCGCTGTGAGAACCAGCAACGCTTTGAGCGAATAGCCCATGATGCCGAGGACGTATGGACTACTGATTGGCAATAAGCTATGAAGAGCTACTCCAGTAGCTTGGCAGCGGTCAAGCTTTCTTGGCCTGATCGCAATGCTTTTATAGTCCGTCACCTTGATCACCACGGTTCCTGCGATCTCTGAACCCCAGGTAGTATCATGTCGCCGGCTGCTCGTGCGTATCTCCATCGTATGCCTGTTATACAAGGATCCTCATGCTAGTATCACTCCGCATTCTTGCTTCTCTAATCACAACTTCGCATGCCGAATATCCGACCTGTGTCCAGGAACCTGAGAACCTTGTCTGACACGAGCGCTGACCGACGGCACGTTCATTGTGCCAGACCTGCCTTCAGCATTGAAGCAGCCACTCATTGGGCATGTCCCGCTACCGCTAACAAAGGTTCGAACAGCTTTAGGCAGGTCTCGGTTGAGTGATTGACGTTGATCTTATGGCGTCGGGAGGCACTGCTGCATGCAGTAAGCTTGTAAGCCCCGATCTTCAATTTCATTCCCCTGTTAATATCGTGCGGTTTGCTGGTGGGTGATGGGTTACCCGCCACTCCCGGCATTGACCGGATAGATATCTCCGTCTTTCAGTTCAAAAGGTCCTGCGACTCCCCGCTTCGCACCTTAGCTGGCAGTTGCTCTATGTTACCCAAACGCGGCTTTGATGGGAACATATCTCGAACTTATACACACATTACATGATTGGCGCATTAACCCCAAGGACCGTGAGATGAATACTGGTACGGCCGTCGGAGGATCCTTTGTCGGTGTTGCGGCACAAAACATTATTCTCCTTTTGGAGATTTACTGTCAGCACCACTCATTTGTATCACACGTAAGTGAGTGTCTGCTAACACGACAGGGGACTCTGGCTTCGCACGCGGTCTTCGAATCCAACAGAAGTCTACCACATAATCTTTTTTTGTCCTGCATTAATCATGATAGTCATGGAATTGGGGTGTAAGGCTTGTCAATTTGAGAAGTATTACCACCTGAGTTAGATCATTCGAGCGCGGTCTTACTCGTCTTACTACTTCCTAGATACATGCATCTGCGGTTGAGGCCACCTGGCTAACGAATCGGACTGCCTCCAGCATCAACGAACACCTGCTCCAAAATTTCAACAGGCTGCATAACACTGTCATGGTCAGTGCCGGGAACAGTGAATGAGTCGAAATCCAACACATCCTCGAATGAATTGCCTTTCCATCCACAGATTTCTTCAATGTACTTCTGGCCGCTTGCACCAATCATGATATCGCTTTCGGCGAAGTATGCCCTCACTTTGAGCCTCATGCTGTCTTGCCAATTGGGGTTCATCTGACGTCTCTGTCTCTCAGTGCTCACAAGGGATTTTACGAAGGCGCCGTAGTCATCGCAAGCTTCCCATGACCATCCTTTGCCCTTTCTTAAGCATTGAAGCGCCTCACTATTGGCACCCACAGTGTTCTCGTCAAATATCTTCTTAGTGAGTATCGTTGACAGTTCCATTTGCAGATCTCGTGGAAAGTCGTATTCGTCTGCTAGCTTTTGCCTATTTCTTTCTAGGGCTGTAAGCTCCTGGGCGTTGTTAATGCCCATCGAGGTGGAGAACAAGCTGGTGGCTTTGTTGAGCAAGGTTCCACTGGTCGTTATTACGGGGGCGGCGTCGACTGCGAAGAATCGCGGAATGCGGTGCCATACATTGAAGGCTGGCGTTGGGATATATTGAAGTATTTGCATTGACGTAATTTTCGAGTGGGCAGGATCAGTCCATGGGCCTGCAACGTTGCAAAACTTGTCAGTACCTGATGGAAGAATGTACAGCCGTTGAATCTGCGTACCCATGAACGCAACAAAAGGTCGTTCGGGATGTAGCAAGTTTCGATGGTGATGCAATGAGTTGAGCAGATATAGCATCCCAGCAGAATGCGCAACCAGGGCAACGTGCGAAATGTCCAGGTGAGCTAATAACCGGGGAACAATTTGAATCCACGTTGGAATTCGCCGAGAAAGAGGCACATCTGTTGAGAACCCCATGCCAGGGCTAAAAGGACGAGGAAGAGAGTGCATAAGCATCAGCACATGCTTGAACTTGCAATTGAGGAAACGTGGGGTCGAATGGAAAACACATCTTTACCGGTCAATCACCAAGACTCGCACTCCGTATTTCCGCGCAACAGGGTCGAGTACAGCGCCGATGTATCTCGATCCAAACATGCCGGGGATGAAGAGTACGGTCGGGGTGCTGCGACCTGCGGTCGCACTGTCTGGCTTGAAGCCCACGTCTGCAAAGCTGACGGTGATGGCATCCTGATTTTCACCTTCGGGCAGGGTGAACTTTTGGGTGAAGCGAGGATCGGAGATGTAACTGAGCGCCTGATCGCGCGCCGAAGCAGTACCAGAGCTCATAGTCAATAGCAAAATTGATATAATGATATGCAAGGGAGGAGAGGAAATGCAACTGCTGGCTTATTACGAAGGTAACTATAAGCACCAGGTAGAGGCCTCCCAAAATAGCTGAGAGCCGAATGAAACGCTTCGGCTACCTCTGCCGACGACGCGAAGCTCGGCTATGATCTGTCGATATGTTCAGCGAATCATGTTTGAACCGTAGCCTAGCGTGTCACGACAATATCTGCTTAGTCCCAGAGAGTTGTATATCCGCTGCGTAAACGAATGGGCACCTTGAGGAAACGTGAGGTTCATGTGACAAATCTCCGAGCTACGATGTTTTTACATAGGATTTTCACGTCTTTGAAACCATGGAAACCATAGAATGGAATCTGGACTCCTGGATGCATACTGCTAGTTAAGCCTCTCACAATCTTGATTAGGCATACGAAAGCTTTGAAGCCATGAAGCGTGGCCGTTTTTTCCGACAACCGAAACCATCGTTCTACAGTATTAAATACCGGGGTAACGGGTAACCAAACAACCCTGCTGAGTCAGGTCAACCTGATTTCACTTTGTGATGCCCAGCATGATATCGACGGGGTTCTCTTTTTTTTTTCTTTTTTTTTTTTTTTTCTTTTCCCTCACTCTCTTTTCTCACGACAGTGTCCGATACCTTATACACAGGTACTTTCAGCCGCTGCCGAAAATCACCGGCTAAATGACCAGGGCCTAGCTTCTTCGACAAATATAAACAGGATAATAATGCCGTAAAATACATGGATCATGACGCTTTCCTCGTTCAAAGGCTCGATTAACAAATTGTCCTGTAAATCCTCTTCCACAAGGGCCAGGCTCGTCGCAGCTCTTTCTCTTCTGTTGAGTCGGGCTGAACCCTGGAATAGATTCTTCCGGTGTCGAGATCCATGGACTCAGTATTAACCAATTGTGTCCTGAACCAGATCTTGTGTCCCACATAGAAAATAATAACAATCGGGACAGCCAGCACGTTCAGGAAGAAGTTCCTCGCTGTGATCTCAGGCCCGTCAGCTTCTGGGTCAAGCGGAACCGGAGAGACGGCCATCCAAAACTGAGAGGCCAGAACCAGAATATTCCCAATTAATCCAATCCAAGAACCGAGAACGCCAACTTGTGACACGAACGGCAGTTGGTTCAGTGTGTGCCCTGCTGCTGCCCAAGCTTTGCGAAACCGAATATGGCAGAGGCAAATGCTGCCCCAAGTGAACAAGCTGGACAACCCAGAAATGGCCATGAGCCAATCGAAAATGTCTGAGTGAGACTTGACATTGACAAGGTATGCCAAAAGTCCAAGAACAGAGGCGAGACCAAGTGCAGTCAGTGGTCGTCCTTTGCGATCTACGTAGGAGAAGATTCTGGGCGCGTGAGACTGCTCGGCCAAAGAAGCCAGCGTTCTAGAAGACCCAAACACGGAAGAGTTGCCCACACTCAATACCGCAATCATGATGACGATGTTCATGACACTCGGTAAGATTGTTGAGCCTGCGCTTTCCACGGCGATGACAAAGGGGCTGGCGGTGGCATCAACAGAACTGCGGCCCCTAAGAAGACGCGGCTCGTTGTAGGGGACCAAGAGTGTCACCAGCAGGAGCGATACGACGTAAAAAATGGCAATTCTCCAAAATACTTGCTTGATGGCACTTGGGACAGACTTCTTCGGGTTGGCAGTTTCGGCCGCAGCAAGTCCGAGCATTTCGGTGCCCGCAAAAGAAAAGGAAGACGTCGCCAGAACACTGCAGAAGCCTTTGAAGCCGTTGTTCGTTGGGCCCGGATTGACCCAGAACTGGCCGCCAACGTAACCGGCTGTCGGCGGTCCGCCGATATTGATTACGATGCCAAGAAGTCTGCGTTATTTGGCTTAAGGTTAGCCGGGCAAAGCTTCAAGCGGCGCCTAGGGGTGGTGCCAAGAGAGCAAATAAGTCTTACATGAAGCCAACAATGGCAGCGACTTTCACTATGGAGAAAACGAACTCTGCTTCTCCATAACCCTTGATTCCCATTAGGTTTATGGCGATAATTGCGAAGAGGAAGATGGTGATGAAAATGGCGGGGTTCAGCGAAGCATTCCAGTACTGTATCGCCAGAGCTCCGGCGATAATCTCGAGCGGTAGAACGACGAGCCATTGCAAGGCGTAACTAACTGAAGATTTAGCAACAAGACCAGTGTTATACCCCGACTGGAGGAATAGGAATGTAGCATATAATGCACATTTGGCTTGGTTATACGTACTTCCAGCCCATGGCGAAACCCCACGACGGGTCCAGAAATCGGCTCGAAAACGCGGAAAACGAACCAGCAACGGGAAATGCTGTTACCAGTTCACCCATGCTTTGCATGGTGCAGAATTGTAAAACCCCGGTTGCAATGTACGCGAGCAAAAGTGAAGCCGGGCCGCCTTGATACAGGGCGAGGCCTGATGCTACGAACAAACCGGTCCCTAAGTTGCCGTGTTAGAAGAATTGCGTGGTCCATTGCCTTTCTGTTTTAGATAGCATCGAAGATGATTCTCATACCGACTGAGCCTCCAATGGCGATCATCTGAAGATGGCGACCTTTAAGATCTCGTGCGAGTGCAGAATTGGCCGTCCGCACATTGGCCGCACGCAGGTCGTAGAAGCGAGCACCTCCTTGGCCCATATCAGGAGCATCATCGTTAATATGATAGCCATGGTTTCCACTCATGGGAAGCCCTCCGGGCACTCGACGGAAGCTGTCCACAAACCTGCGGCCCATAGACTTGTTGTGAGAGGTTCTGGGCCGTGGATTGGCGGTGATGGAATACGACGACGCATTTCCAAATTGGCTTGTCGGTTTACCACCCGACGACAGATCGCTCATTTCAACGACCTCGAAGTCGCGAGTATATGTAATGCCATTTTTTATGGATTTTGGCTTTTCCGGCTCCTCGAATGCCATACTTGGCTGCAGTGATGATTCAACGCCTGTCTACACTCGACATGCAAGGAGACTTTTTGATCTGGTGGCTTCGGAGAATAAGGTATGCATGTGGTTGTCTTCATATGCATATGGCAAGTATGGAAGGGCTGCGGAAGGCCATTAGAAGGCAGTTCGGCGGAAGGGTCACTTTGTACGGTTTAGGACTCTTTCAGCGCCGAAACCTCATTTCCATTTCAGGTCCATTCCGGCACTCGGCCACCTCGAAAATGATAAGCTTGTTCCGGTCACGACATAGTACTACGCGAAAACAGCGCCCTCTCTTCTGCATATTGATGGTGCCATGCATCACATCATTGAAGAGTTTCAGGCACGCCAATAGCCCAGTTCTACCTGAGCCGAGGTCTTGACGCTATTTTAGCAAGCGCTACGGGGTAGATAAGGGTAGTGCATAGTTCATGACAGGAACGGGTTTGAAGCTGTCCCGGGGTGTCGTGGGCTGTATGTGGAGAGCCTGGGCTCCGCAAACCTGGGGTTAAGAGATAACGATGTTGATCTGACAGGGGTTTTGTTCAGCTGAAATCTGACTAGCAGTAGTAGTAGCAGAATCAAAAAGTCGTTTAATACAAG
Organism: Trichoderma citrinoviride; assembly: GCF_003025115.1. Taxonomy (NCBI): domain Eukaryota; kingdom Fungi; phylum Ascomycota; class Sordariomycetes; order Hypocreales; family Hypocreaceae; genus Trichoderma; species Trichoderma citrinoviride. Next base: position 1,610,018 of record NW_020194718.1, on the reverse strand, counting down.
GGGGCCTTAGTTGTTGCCTCTCAGTGGATGGAATGGACCAGCGTGCTACGCATTAGGAGTGGCTTACTCTTTCATAACCGGATGCAAGAGAAAGCCAAGAGGTTCACGAACTACAGACCGTCGGTTCGCTCTTCTCCTCCCTTCAACTGGGTTAACTGAAACTGACAAGTAAAAAAAGGGGTCATGAGGGTGTGGTCACTGGAGCTACCGATCGGTCGGTTAACCATTGTGGCTGAAGACTTCGAGGTTGCTGAAGATCTTTAGGCGCTAAGAACAGTAAGAACGCAGAGTGGCTCAGTGCTTTCATTGACAGCTATGTAGTATCTATCTGCGTTTGAGACTAGTCATTCCGGCAGGCACCGCGCGTTCTGGCGATCGAGGAGTCTCGAGACTAAAAATCGGGGCAGCCTTCGAAGATCCGCGGTCTGCCTGGATGAGCGAGTCATGACTCTGCGTAGGACTAACTGCGCTGCCACTGGACGATTGAGGGCGGAAAGCCCCATTGTTCGATAGGGAATCAGCTGCGGTATCGGCCTGTTTGCGGTCTCCCCAACCCTCGACGTCCGATTTGGCCCGGTCCTCATCTTCAGCTCGATGCCAGCCGCTTGTTGTAGTCCCCTGGCCTTGAGGATGGGAGGCTGTATTACCGCTGCTGTGGTAATTTGGCCGAAATTTGATCTTCCTCGCTCCGCTGTCCCTCAAGAAAGAGCCAAGAGCAACCAGATTTGCTACTGCAGTTGCTGCGAGCAGTTCAACAGATGCCCACATTGATCGAACGATTTGGTCCCCATGCTCTTTGATCGTTTCAGGTATTCTGTAGATAGTGATACCCACAGTCAGAAAGCCAAAGCAGAACAGCATCGACAGCAAGACCTTGCGTCGTGTAGCGATGCGAGTTGAAATGATGATCGGGATTGGGAAGACGATGAGCATGACATCGAGGACTGCGCTGGAGATTCCCATTGTGAGAAGCTGTGCCACGCCTTGGCGACACTGTGGTCCTGGATCGGGAACGAGTTGCCAGTAATGAGATATTGGTCGACATTCCGCGAGGTCGCTCACTATGATGGCCACAAATGACGCTGCAAGGAGGCTCCTGAGGATATTGATGAGTATTTTGTAGACCTTTTTTGACGAAGCACCTGCTAGTCGGTTGAGAAACTCGAGCGTGGTGAATTTGAGTGTCCATAGCCTGTGATTGATTAGCTTCCACTGCAAAGTGTTGCAATTAGCATGAAGTGGTAAAGATCTTCGGGCATGACCAACGTGGCAGCATGGAATATCCTCCCAGCAAGCACAACCTTGCTGGCAATGGTTCTCTGATGAACCTCCTCGGGCGAGAGCTCGAGTCCAGAAAGCTCAATATTGTTCGTTCCGTATAACAGCACGACGTGGGTGCACCCAATGCGGAGGTACAATGGCAACAATGCCAATGCTGTGATCCTGTCCTCGACGAAGAGCTTTTCTACTCGAATATACCGCCCAGAAAGGCGAAGCAGAATGAGACAGGTGCAAAAGAGCGTTGTCCACCAAGCCACGAGCAATGTCGGTTTTGCATCGCTGAATGGCCGTTCTGGCGGTGCCGATGAGTAGAGAGCCATGGTGGAAAAGCTACATGCAGAGCACTGAAAGAAAGTATGCCATTGTCATTATATCTTGACAGCGCAAGTCCTTAATCAACAAGAAGATGTGGTGAAATGTAACCGAGTCTAATTTTCTAAGGTTGCCAATAGTAGAGCAATATAGCACGCTGGTTCACCCGACGTGCATGTACACATTTCTCTCACGCATATCGCTCAGACATGTAAGCCATGCGAGCCGTGAACTGATAACGAAAATAACCTGCCAGGGTCATCGCGTCGAGGCACCTCCCTTGGCAGCTATGGTGTGACCACTGTCAACAACTAATTCAGACCAGCTTGAGCGATAGAATCGTCTTCTAATCGGCTAACTTCTTTTTATCGCAACTGGCTCTGGCAGCCAAGGGGGCCGTGGCGTTTGGTGGGATGATGGCTCGGAAATTGCTGCTGGTGCCTGGCCAAGCATCTTGCCCCTTCTTATCCAGCCCACGATACTTTAGCGCTGCAACCTAAATAAACTGACGGCCCCGGACCTAAGAGAGGAACTAGTGGGTGCTAAACTACTGCATATGCAGGCGTTTGGATAAAGGCTGTGGAATATGGACGGAGGATTACGGAGAGATTCTAGGCGACATTTAGAACATCGAGGCCCCTTGACACTGCTCGCGATGGTGGCAATGCTTTACCGTTCCAGTAATAACGGTGGCTCATTAGCTCAGCTCCTCGCATCAAGCAGTATGGTAGTTGTCAGATAATAGCGCATAACATCAGGCTTCCAACTATATTCGGCACCAAGAGAGCCACTTAACATGTGCCTTATTCCTCACCTTTCCAAGAGGCGGCACACAACCAGTGAAATAATGATGATACGCACCAAAAACCGTCTACTTAACTTTGAATTTGAGCATAATCTGTATGTTCAAGAAGTTAGATGAAGATGAAGTTACAAAGCCAAATGTCGACTCGTCTTCATTTCACAAGATATTGCTATAAAGCACTCCCCTTCCACGTGGTACTTTCGCGAGACGACGAAATACATCACATTCATCTATGGAGAGTCAACTCAACGAGTCATGGGGAGTATTCAGCCCTGACACAGCATCAGTAGCCGAGGCGAGTGCATGACATCCAAGCCACCTACCCCTGTCTTCGACCGTTCTATTGAGGAGCTACTCTAACATAAGCATGCAGAAAGAGCTGAAACTTCCAGTCCGGCCATTTCACTTTGACCACGTCGCAATGGTGCATCCTGCTCGTTCTATAATACTACTTTCTGAATTCGGTGGAGTCTCCTACATCCCTCCAATGACCATCAACATCTTACCAAACTCTATTACAACTGTCTAGTTGATTGTGCAGATAATCTTGCCCATGATCTGATTCGTCTCCATCAACTTGTGCGCTTCAACGACTTCTTCCCATGGCAGAACTCTCTCAATGAACACTTTGAAGTCCCCAGTCAAGAACTTGGGAAGGGCTTCCGATACGAAAGTGTCCCTGAGCTTCCGCTGGAACTCTTCATCTCGGCTTCTCAAAGTTGAGCCTTCGTATCTAATTCGCTTGAACGCAAGCAGCCCCATGTCGAACTCCTTGTCGAAGATGAATCCGCTCATCAATCCAACGAGGACAACTCTTGCATCTTTTGCCGCAATCTTCAAGTTTCCGGCGAAGACATCGGGGCCAATCAGGTCGGCGATTATGTCAACGCCTTTGCCACCGGTTGCCTTGATCACCTGGTCAACCCAATCGGGATCGGTCGTGTTGAAAGCTGCAGTGGCTCCCAAAGTATCGACAATGAAGTCACACTTTTCTTGAGATCGTGCCGTTGCGTAAACAGCCGAAGCACCAGCTCCAAGCGCAAACTGAATGCCGCTGATGGAAACGCCAGAAGCTCCAGCGTGCCAGAGGATCGATTTGCCAGGGGTAAATTCCCCAATTGTATACATCACTTTTGTTGCCGTGAGCCACGTCTACGTCTCGTGTCAGTCGTCATATGATCGGATTGAAAAGGGATATCCCGTTGGACTCACCTCGGGAATTCCTGCAGCTTCCTCCCAGGATAATTGAGATGGCTTGTGGATCAGCATATGAGTCGAGACAGCGACGTATTCGGCGTATGCTCCTGGATGATTGGGCTTCCTTAGCGAATATTCTCTTCCAGCTTCTCTCCGTGATTGGGTCTCCGCATATCTGCGTAACAGAAAGGCATCTTACCTCCATATGCTAAAGCAAAGACTTCATCGCCAATCTTGAAGGACGGCTCACTATTCTCCCCTAGCTCCTCGATGATACCGGAAAACTCCAAGCCCAAGATATTCGGAGCCCATGGTGGAACAGGATATTCGCCATCACGCTGCATAACATCCGCGCGGTTGATGCCGAAGGCCTTGACTCGGACCAGTGCCTGGCCCTCTTTGAGCACAGGCCTGGGGACATCAGTGATGTAGAGGGACTCCGCAGGTCCTGACGTGTCCCGAATATCTATTGCGAGAAGCGTAAGTATAGCATCAAGCTAGCTTGTACACTTGAAACTTACCAACAGCACGCATTGTGTTAGGCATAGCGTATGTATTTCCAATTAATGAATCTCAACTGATTGAGGTTGGCTGAATGCTCTCAAGGATTATCGAATGCCATCACCACGTCATAACTGACTACTTATATACTCGTGCGAGTCGTCAATTTCTCGGCATTCGCGATCGTAGATTGATAATCATGGCTACGAAGCAATACGTGCTGTGAGGCATCTGAAACAACATCTAGTATCGGTTGGTCGCTTGGGAAGTGGCAATCCAGCTGGCTCATCGCAAACACCTTGCTTGAATATTATTAATGTCGAAAAACGATATGTTCCCTATCATAGGATTTCGAATAGTTTTTAACTAGGTAATGACGGAAAGCAGTTTCTGGGTAAAGCTAATGCGACCGCTCACTGGATTGTGTCTGACGAGTCTTTCCTAGTCCGAGCAGCCGAGCCTCCGACAAGAAATGTCCGAGCGACCGAAGCTTGCAACTTTGCTTAGCAATTTCACTTCAAATTACTCAGGAAGAATCAAGCGAGGCAATTGTCAATCAGACCTATGAAGAACTTGATGCTTCGAGCACAATTTGAAGTCCTTCGTAGCCGAGTGTAGGTACAGTAGCGTGATAGATCAATGCCTGCATTGTACCGTTTCTCACCAGCGCCAAGTTGAGTACAACGTACCTAGACGAAGATCCCCTGTAGTATTGCTCAAAAGGCCTCCTTCATATGTGCCCTCTAAAACCGCGTATGTGAATGCACCGTGACTGAATTTTGTCTTACTCTAGTCGATATCCCGCGTTAGGTAATGCCATAGATTGGTAATCACTGCTGCATAGTTGGTGTTGATTGATGGTTTCCCAAGCGTTGGAGAAGTTGGAGGAAAGGAAAGAAAGAAAAAGCATCAACTAGCAAGTATTCACTTTACGGGATTAACCGCCTTTGGACAATCCTATGGCTTTTATTATAGTGTTCTTATAAGGCTACGGTCAGTATTGCAGTATTGCGGCTATGGCGTTATAAATCCCTTGGCATCTATCTATATACTCTGGTAACATCACAAATGGCCAGATCGCGCCCTTGCAGCCTGGATCACTATGAAAGTATTAAGTATGAAAACTAGTTGTTTTCTTAGCTTCCACATGATATAAATCATGTCTTCGAGCAATGCAAAAATAAAGGAGGGAAATTTCTGTAGCAGATGATCCCAGCGACGTCCCTGGAAGTTGACCAAAATGCTGCCAAATTCGGTCATATGACTACCTACGCAAAGACGCATAGCACGCACCGCATCATTATCAGCAGCAGCCATCAGCGCCATCAGCAGCATCAGCAGCATCAGCAGCGGAATAAGCAGCGGCATCAGCAGCAGCATCAAGAAGCGGCCATCAGAAGCAGCGGCATTAGCAGCGGCATTAGCAGCGGCATCAGCAGCAGCCATCAGAAGCAGCTGCATCAGCATTATCATCTATCACGTTATCAATAGCTTTTGCGGCGGCCAAGCAGCATCAGCCATCATCATCTATAGTAGCCCTGGCCGCAGCCAAACTCTCCGCGCAGCAGCTTCGCTTGGGCCCCTATGAACGCCTCTAGCGGGCATCGAACTGGTTTCCGGACCGTGGCGGGCAAACCCGTCATTTCTCCTCAAAAGTCGACCGACTTGTTACCCCTCACCTTCAACCCGAGGACAAGTCTCCTCAAATACGGACCATCCTACGAGTCTCGGCAGCATCCTTATTTTTACCCATTTGTGCAAGTCATTCGATAGTCGCTGAAAACCATTGGCATCATGGGCCCCTTCAAGCCTCTGCACATTCTGGCCTTTGGCGCCACCGGCAACATTGGAAAACACATCGTCAACCAGCTCATTCGAGCCAACCCCCCGTTTCCCAAAATTTCGATCTTCACCTCTGCAAACACAGTCTCTAATAAGCCCGAACTCTTGGCCAGATGGAAAGATGCAGGCATATCGGTAATCGTGGGTGATATCACCAGCTCAGCAGACGTGAAGAATGCGTATCAAGGTGTCGATACCGCCATCAGCTGCCTTGGCCGAGGGGCTCTTGAGCTTCAATTTCAGCTCATCAAATTGGCGGATGAGTCGGATTCCGTCCGATGGTTTTTCCCGTCGGAATACGGGACAGATCCGGACCACGACCCCAGCAGTGCTCACGAGAAACCTCACCAGTTGAAGCGAAGAGTGCGCAAGTTATTCGCGGAGGAAGTGAAAAATCTGAAGCCGACGTTTCTTGTCGTGGGACCATACATTGAGATGTGGGTTGATGGTGGTGCACTGAAGGATGCCTTTGGCGGGATTGATGTTGAGAAGAAGGAGGCAACTCTGCTTGGAGATGGAGAGCAGCCTATTGGCTTTACGGCCATGGACGAGTCAGTGGCATACCCCGGATTTCTTGCTTGGTGCCTTGAACTAACAGTGACACTCCTCAACAGCGTGGGCAAAGCGATGGTAGCGGCACTAAAGCGGCCCGAAGTCTCATTTGGCAAGATTCTTAAGATTGCTTCGTTCACAAAGTCAGCGAAACAGGTCCTGGCCGAATTTGAGAAGCAGCTCGGCCAAGAATTCAACGTCAAGTACATCCCGCTAGATGATGCGAAGAGCCTCGAGAAGAAGTATTGGGACGAGGGCAATCCAGCGGCAGTTGTCGGAACGCTGCGCAGGATCTGGGCCACTGGAGGAGCAGTTTATGATAAGCTGGATAATGAAGATCTTGGATTGCATCCGGATCAGCTGCAATCTTTAGAGGTTGCGGTGCGAAACCATCTTGATAAAGTCCCCTTTTGAGAGATGTTTGACAACAGGGTAGTCGATGAGGTAAACCTCGGTATGTCAAGTATATATCTGGCCTGTGGTGACGGAAAGGAGCGGAAGAATTCCCAGTTTACTGGCCATGAAGTAATTTCCAAGTAACGAGAGGTATCTATGTATTATCAACACAGTATACGCGCCCGAATTCATCTCGTCATAACTGATGCTTTGCTCTGAGAAGCTCACATAGAGTCTGTAACCAAAGAATATGTACATACTTGTATGAGGGCTGATCCACCACTCGAGTTGTTGAGATACGCTAACCCATATAGGCAGGACGAAGTCTCTGCCCCGGCCAGGATACCTCAAATTGCGCGAAGCTGGCGTTCAATCTCAGGTACTGCCAGGATATAACATACTTGATCTCGTGGTATGGTTCAGTATGAGACAAATGATTCACTCCCTTACCTATTTGCCTACCTAGGTATGTATCTTGCCTAGGTAGCACAAGACCCTTCCTTGGGCGCTCAAACCCATCATTAAAAAGAGAACGACTTGATGGAGAGAATCCAGATGAAAGGCAATGTAACTTCAAAGTCTCCTGGGACTTTTCCTATCAGGATTTTTCGTAGAATTCCATTCTGAGTGTCGACACCCTATCGCGCAATCTCGATTGAGAAATATCTGGTTAGAATATACGGAATAGCGAGTCTCTATACTAATACATGCAGCACCTGGGCCTCGGAGAGACATTTGTTTTACCCACAATCAAAAATTCGCCCGTGCGACTGTCACCGTTTAAACTGAAACAATCAATCTTCTTTCTCCTCTTTTTGAGCCCCATTCCACCAGCGATAGATGCCCTTGCACCAGACCCAAGTCTCGATGGTGCCGAAAATGCTCAGAACGGCAATGACGAAGATCTTCACATTCCTGCTCATACCCGGGCCCTCGAAGCTAAACGAGGGGAGTTCATCATTGTTGAGCGGCTTGCTGCGAAGAGAGGCATAATTTGCAAAGTTCCGAACAGAGTTGCGATGGCGGGCGATGGCTTGATAGCTTTGAGGCTGTCGCTGAGGGTTGTAGGCAATGGAAGTCGAGATATTGCGCATCATGATTAAGCTGTCCGTTTGAAGGGCCGAAGCCATGTTTGCTGTTGTAAGTGCCCGCCTCATTGTTGAGGATTACTTTCTTGGCGTAATATGCACACAGGGACAGAAGAGAGTTTGTTTGAGGAAATAATGGGAATGGAAAGAAAAGCAAGAACTTGATGCTGTGATAGAAGAGATGGTCCATGATAAATAGGGAGGTTACTGGCGCTGACCAAACTGCCACCCCTTGCGAGTTTATTGAGTTACGTACTTGCAAATGAAGTCTCGGCTTGTTCCACCATCAGTAGACACTGTGCGGAGTACATCCGCCCTGGCGAAGTGGTATCTGTGAGTGCATAGGTAGTTCAGAAAGATGCGAGATCATTACTCTGACTATCCATTGGGGCAACAAATGCTATTAGATAAGGTACGGCGAATGACATGTGCTCTTTGGACTTTATGAACTCTGCCGAGCTTGGCACGGCCCCGTGATTTCGCAGTCGAATTCCGGATGCTGCGCCCTAAGCTCTTCGGTCCCGAAAATGCATTTCCGACTAAAACTCGGAGCCCGGGTAAGTGGTGAATCCCGCCGGCACCCGGTTTGGCGCTCAGTTGATGAATTTTGGCTCCGAAAAATGGTGAGGATATTTGCCCGTGAACCTACCTAGAAAAGTATATATAAGGATGGTTTTACTCGACTTTCCAGTACCTTATGAAGCATCTCTCTAGCCGCACTTCCATTCACTTGGGCTGCCTTTTGTTCGAAACTTCCCAACCAACGCCCACAATGACTCCGAGTATTGCCATCATTGGTGCTGGCCCCTGTGGCTTGACCTTAGCCCGCCTCCTGGAGTGCAAAGGCATCGAGTACGTTGTGTATGAGCGTGATGAATCCGACGTCTCAAATCGAAGAGGGGGCAGCCTGGATATTCACGCAGAGACTGGACAACGTGCCCTGAAAGAAGCAGGTCTCTTTGACGAGTTCAAGAAACATGCGAGATACGATGACGCCGTCTTTACACTTGCCAACCAGAAGGGTGAGAGAGTCTTTCAGGCTGGTCAAGACCGTGATGCGCCGGAAATCGACCGCGTTATGCTAAGGCAGATTCTATTGAACTCGATCCCTAACGACAGAATTCGATGGAACCACGCTCTCAGAAGTATAACATTGGACGAAGATGGCCATCGTATTCTCCAGTTCTCGGATGGGAATTCAACTTCTGGGTTTAAACTCGTTATTGGTGCAGATGGCGCTTGGAGCAAAGTGCGGCCTTCGGTAAGACTATTTTGCTTGGTTTTCCTGTTGACATTGGACGTATAATTTCAGGCACTAATAGCAACATGCAGATCACGCAGGCCAGGCCGCAATACTCGGGGAACCATTATATAGAGTCAAGAATAAACTCGAACAGCCCTTATTATCCGACAATGGTCTCAAGAGTAGGCGCAGGCACGTTGATGTGCTTGGGTTCCTCAAAGGAGATCGTCACTCAACGACAGGGCGATGGATCTTACCGAATCTACTTGGGAGTTACTGTGCCCGAAGACTTTGTGCGAGGCGGGACTGTCGATCTGACGGATACTGAATCTACTCGGCGCCTATTCCTCTCTTCGCAATTCTTTGGCGACTGGGCAGATGATCTCAAAGACTTGATTCGGTACTCGGATGACTTCCGCAGTTGGCCTCTTTACTTCATGGATCCCGAAGCGGTCGGTTGGAAGTCTGTCCCCGGCATGACATTGGCTGGAGACGCGGCGCACCTCGCGACTCCGAACGGCGAAGGTGTAAACTGTGCCATGCAGGATGCGCTTGTACTTGCCTCCAAAATTGCAACATATGGTGCGGAGGACTTGTGTCGCGCTGTCGCAGAATATGAGGAGGACATGTTTCGTCGGGGAGCAGAACATATAAGGGACGGGCTAAAGATGGCGGCCATTATTCGACATGAAGATGGTCCTGCTGCAATGATTTCCTTTTTCCATTCTGCAATGGCCAGTGCACAAGCCTAGGTTTCATGAGAGAAGGCTTCCAGGATAAGTGGCTGAATATTGGCCCAAAGATTGGGAGGAACAGAGTAGATAGATCACTGCGTTCGCGAGTAGCTATACATAGATATAGTATGTAGAATAGCTTTTTTCTGACTAGGTAAGAAATGATATCTAATCCATAAGGTATTCAACAGATCGAAAGAAAAAACCGTCCCGTCTGCGTTTTTTGCCTGTATGTGATAGGCAGCGGCGTTTCCTTTCGCCCTCTTCTGGTATGTGCTGGGGCTTACTTTGTCATTTGTGCATCCTACATCGCTCTGACCCTAACCTACGAGGTCATCGTACCGTTCTATAGCCCGTACCTTTTCGGATGCGACGTCCCTTCGTCAAGTGTTGCTATACCAGGCCCCGTATAACGTGACGTATCATCATATCCATTGATGTCAATTCGAAATCCTTTCAGCAATTCTGTGCCACCAGTAAAATACAAGGGTCAAGCGATCAGTCTCGTGCCCCGATAGTTATGAGCCAGTCCGCTAGATGGCCCAGGCCCTTAGCCAGATGTGAAGGGCTGGATGTCGGCGTAAGCTCCCGCAAAGTGTAAGAGAGGGACCTGAAAGTTGAACTTTATGATCTTCTGCATCAGAGGCTAGTATATTCCGGGGCAGCCAATCAAGCATGGCGGTTTGCAATGATGCCTAGAGCTATAGCCGTGATTTAGGGTGATTTGCGCATTCCGGGCTTTACACTTTGACTCCAGCCATAAGGATGGATGCCGAGGTGATCGAGGTCCAGGCAAGTGAAGCATTGAGAGTCGTGTTCTCAAGAGTAAAGAGAGCGACAGAGCGACTGGCTATCACTTCATTCACATTAATGCCCATCTCGATGTCTTCGCCATAGCTTACCTATGAGCTTGAGATTGGCCGCGCGAAGTACGTACGCCAGTTCTACCAAATCTCTTGATCTCCATTGCTTCCATATACGGCAATACGTACGATGCGTAATTTGCTCTCAATTCTACCCCACGTTTTTACCCCAGGGATGCCTCGTCGGTTCCCGGCAACTGGTCTCATGCGGCTAAAAGGGAAAATGCCGACCATATCCATATTCAGGGGGGCAGGCGGGTTCTCTCTTCTCTTCGGCAATGATAGGAATGCCATTGCCGGGAATACGACTGTCCCTAGCCCCTCAATTGACAGCCGTCGGATGCGTGCATCTTCCCCAGTGGTATTGGCATTTGACGTCCTTGAAGCCTGGCACACAGGCCTCTTTCAGCATGCATTGCCATGAACTACTGTTTGAGAACAGCTACGTGAAGAAGATGAAAGCACATTGCTACCTTTGAGACTTTCGTTGGGTCACGACTGGTGTCGAATGCTTGCTAACGAAAAAACTCCGAAGGTGCAAATCGCAACCAAAAACACCAACCACACGGCATTAGAATTCCAGTTATTACCGATCTTTGGACACCCATTGGTTCGGAGTATAAATGTCTGGGCGGCGTCAGTAATAGCTCATAAGTCACTTAACAGCGGCTTCACTAGTAAACGGGCGAGACAGGATATGTGGTTCACCGAACAGACACCTTGTCGCAGGACCCAACTATTTACCAGGGAATGATAGTCGCTGCTTGAATTGATCATATTTCTGGGATGATTTCTCCTCGACTTCTCCACACAAGACCCTGCGTACCCCGCGTCTCCTTTCTTTAAATACTACCCCGGAATCTGGGGAAGATTCAGATCACAGGCTCCAAAGATCCCCTGCATCGGAGTCCGAGTCATCGAAGTTGTCCTTTTCTGAAGCCTAAACACGATTAACCCAGCCATAACTACACAACAGATATCAAGATGGTGTACCTAGGCTTGAGAGGCAAAAAACTTCTCGCTGGAATTACAATTTCCAGTGGTCTGGGTTTTGTTCTCTTTGGTATGGAATCGCCTCAACTTATTCGCCAAACACCCGGCGACGGCTGCATCCTGCTGTAAGGCTAATACTGCATCTCGATAGGCTATGACAATGGTGTTATTGGCGGTCTTCTTACCGCTCCAGATTTTGAGTCGACGTTCAATCTCGACGCTACGCTTCAAGGAGTGGTCACCTCGTTATTCGAGCTTGGGTGTTTCTTCGGGTCTCTAGTCACGGCAGCTGCAGGTGGCCGACTGGGCCGTCGAACACTCGCACACTTCGGAACCCTCGCCATTACTATTGGTGCTCTTCTCCAAGCCTCCAGTTTCTCTGTTGGCCAGTTGATGGCCGGCCGCATCGTTGCTGGCATTGGGCTCGGTCTCATATCAAGCAACATTGCCATCTGGCAGTCCGAAACAGCCCCGGCAAAAGTGCGTGGCACTCTAGTTGCGTGCTCCCTCAGTTTCCTCATTGTCGGCCAGCTTCTGGCGAACTTGATCGACTATGGCATGAATAGCTACTCTGGCCCTGTCACATGGCGATTCCCAATTGCTTTCCAGGCGGCTGTGGCGCTTCTAATGAGCGCACTCTTATTTTTCATGCCAGAATGTAAAGTCTTACGTCTTCCTGCGAGATTGCTATCGAAGAAGCTGACTGTTCCTGACTACAGCTCCTCGATATCTCATGATGAAAGATCGTATTGAAGAAACTGCCTCCGTTCTCCAAGCCCTCAAAGACACCACTGACAGAGGAGTTGTGACTGCTGAGATCGCAGAGATCAAGGAAGCCCTTTTGCTCGAACTCAACGCCCAGAAGAGCTGGTCCGATCTTTTCAAAAGCGGCAAGGTTAAGTCGCGCCGTCGAGTCATCATTGCCTGCGTCGTCAACTTGATGCAAGATCTTAGTGGAAGCACTCCGATAGCTTATTACACCACTTTTATGTAAGTCAAGCCTTGTTCAAGTATCTTCCAAACATGACTAATGCAAGTTCAAAAATCTCTCAGATTCCAGAATTCCGTTGGCTTCTCCCGACATTTGTCTTTGCTCATGTCTATCTTTCTGCAGTTGTGGTTCCTCCTGGCATCAACCCTCACTTGGTGGCTCATTGAGCGTGTAGGGCGTCGAAGATTGTTCATGCTCTCCGCTTGCTGTATGGGCATGGTGATGGCGGTTGTTGCTGCAATGCTTGCCGTTAATACTCATACTTCTGGTATCGTGGCCGTGGTCATGATCTTCGCATATCAGGCATTTTTTACGTGGGGGTTCATGGGTGGTGTCTGGGTAGGTGAAGCCTGGATTCTGAAAATCTTGCCTTCAAGATATCAATGGGCTAACAGTGATTTGATGCAGGCCTATGGGCCGGAGATCCTGCCGCTCGAGTATCGATCGAAAGGCATGGGCCTCGCCACTGCCACACTTTGGCTTTTCTCTTTTGTCATGGTGGAGATTGTCCCATCAAGCATAGCCAACATTGGATGGAAAACGTACATCATCTTCGCCGTTTTCAACTTCTCCTTCATCCCCATCATCTACCTATTCTTTCCTGAGACCAAGGGACTTAGCCTAGAGCTGGTGGATCTCGCTTTCATGGACGATACCATGTCCCCAGTCAAGCGTGCCACGGAACTGCACAAGATGATGGCTTCAGGCGAAGAGTTAACGCTCAGAACTGAAATTGGAGCGAAAACTATTGATTTTGTGCATGTAGAAGGAAAGTCTGCATAAGTCGTTGTCGAAGGAGGGCCTCCCGGGGCTACGAGAGTAACAGTTCTGTAGAAACCGCACAAATCAAAGAGTAACCTTGTGTTGACCCAGGTCGAAATCAGCGATTATGTACTTGTACTAGTCTCAACACTGCTCATTGTTTCGTGATGAGTCAAAGCATAAATAGTTGTTACAGACTCTGTTGCGGCTCTACATAGGAAGACACGTGCTCCACTGATGGCTATGTAGTACATCACCAGTATCTTTAAACCGGAGTGCGCATTGGAACATGGGTCTTACAGCTTAAAATGCCGACGTCAAATTGAATGGAAAATTCCTCGGCATTGAGAGAGACAATCATCTCTTGATTTGGAGGATGTCGGCGCTAATCTGCATCTGCATAGGCTTGAGGCGATGTTACGTTCAATAACGAAGGATAAGGAAACGTCGTGTCTTTTCCATGGCCACATTTAGTCAATGCTTGATAGGTACATTGATTCGACTATAACTCGAGAGACCACTTTGGCTAGGCCATAAAGACTCGAACGCTACCGTGATCCGAGTCCAATCGTAGCCGTCATGTTTTGCATCCCCATTAGAGACACTGCAGATCGACGGAAAAGTAACTTGACGAAAAAGCAAGTCAATAGCGCTCAATTGTTCCGTCGGGACAATATGCATAGTGACATTCAGGCAATCTAGATGGTTTACCCCGGATCTTCGCCAGCCCCACGTCCTTCTCCTTCCGGTTGCCAATATGGCCTCGATTTTGTATATAATGGTGGAAGTGATCGTCCAGCCTATGGCTTTTGCTGTTCTATATGTTACATGACCTGTAGTTGCTACAGGGGCAAAGCCGCCGAAATGTTCCCTTTGGTGATGCTCGGCATTTTGGCCGAAGCTCTGACCGTTGCTGCATCACCAGCTCGGCAAGAAGACCTCTCAACCTACGTGAATCCCTTCATTGGCACGGCGGGTCCCGATGGAACTGGCGCAAATTCTGGTGATACATTCCCCGGTGTCTCTGTGCCTTTTGGGGTCGTGAAGATTGGCCCAGACACTACGGAGATGAACCCAAGCACAAATGCCTTTGCTGGATACACGCCTGATGGAAATGGTACCTATACATCTGTATACTTCTCCCGTTTAACGATCAAGCTGACGGATGAGATTGGTAGTCACTGCATTTACCTGTTTTCATGAGTGTGGCATTGGAGGGGCCTCAAAGTACGGCGTTGTCGGACACATGCCGCTCACAACTATCTCCGGTATCAATGTCCTTGACAATGCTACGTACCAGCAGCCTCGCTTGGCGATGGACAGAGCCTCTGTTGGCTACTACCGGTCTGATTTGGCCAACGGCGTAACGGTAGAGCTCACTGCCTCCAATCATGCGGGATTCATTCAGTACACGTATCCCAAGGACACTGAGCGTATCGTCCTCTTCGATGTGTCGCATAACTTGCCATCTTTGGCCGAGTTTGTCAAGTCGCAATCATACAGCAATGGTCAGATTGAGGTCAAGAAGAAAGGCCAGAGAGTACAGGGCTGGGGGGTTTGGAGAGGCGGCTGGGGAGGCACTGGCATCAATTGGGGAGTCGGTGAGTAAACACCAGGCCAATAAATTTGTCCATCGTGCTCATCATGTTATTGCCAGGATCTGATTACAAGATCTACTTCTGCAACGACTTCGATTCCACCCCCTCAACCTGGCAATACTTTTCCGGGCCGTGGAATGCTCCAGACAACCCTCCTAGCCCTTCTACGCCAGTGACCTGGGGCAACGCATCTACAAATCCACATGGAGTCCAAGGCGGAGCCGATGGTGATGAAGCTGGCAATAGAGTTGGCGCCTTATTCACGTTTCCATCCAAGACAGCGGTTGTCAAGTCCAAGATTGGAGTCTCGTTCCTCTCCGTGGAGAAGGCCTGCTCGTTTCAGAGCGAGATCTCATCCTGGACACTGAACAAGACTGTCGAGGCAACCAAGAAGCTGTGGAATGAGGAGGTTTTCAGCAAAATCTCGATTCAAGAACCCGCCAAAAACGAGTCACGGTTGACCCTCTTTTACTCTGCGTTGTATCGCATGCACCAGATGCCGTCTGACAGGACGGGAGAGAATCCAGACTGGACTTCCAACGAACCATACTATGACGACTACTACACCCTTTGGGATACGTTTCGTTGTCTCAACAGCTTCTATCTTCTGGTGCAGCCCCAGCGAGGCATCGACATGATTCGTTCACTCATTGACATATGGAGGCACGTCGGCTTCATGCCAGACGGTCGCAGTGGCAATCACAATGGCAAAGTGCAAGGCGGTAGTAATGCTGACAATGTCTTGGCCGATGCGTATGTAAAGGGCTATACGGGGGGCATCAACTGGAAAGATGGCTACAAGGCTGTATGGACCGATGCAGAAGTCGTTCCGCCGCCTAACAATGACCCAGAAGATGCAACCTGTACGGATAATCAAGGTCGATGTGGACTTCCCGATTGGATCAAGCTCGGCTATGTGTCGACAACTTTCTCATCGAGTATTAGTCGCACGGTTGAATACTCCCTCAATGACTTCGCGGTGAGTCAAATAGCAAAGGGCATCGCGCCTCATGACTATCAGAAGTATTTGAACAGATCGAGGTAAGCAGATATCTCGAGCAAGAGGTTACATCAACGGCCTGTCCACTGACAAAGTGTTCGAAGCAACTGGAAAAATCTCTGGAATCCGGCGATCAACCAGTATGGCACGTCCGGGTTCCTCGGTCCTCGCAGCCCCGATGGAACGAAGATCACTATTGGTCCACAAAACACGTCTTTTACGACCGAAGGACTGCCTTGGGGTATACGACGAGTCCTTCTTTTCCCTCGGAAGATAACTGACGTAGTTTATAGAGTACACGTGGACCATACCATTTGACATGCAAGGGCTGATTGAACACATGGGCGGTATCGAAGCGACTGAAAAACGACTTGACCTCATGTTTGTCCCTAATCTCCGAACAGTGGACTTGGGGGTGGGAGTTGGATCAGGAACAACACTTTTCAATCCCGGTACGCATACAAGTCATTTTATCTGATTCCGGGACTAAGCACTCATATTTTTCTAGGCAATGAACCCAGCTTTGGCACTCCCTTCTTGTACAATTACTTGCCAGGTCGCCAATGGAAAGCCGTGAACCAGTCTCATATCAATATTGACGGGAATTACTTTACTGGAGCAAACGGTCTTCCTGGGAACAGTGACGCCGGCGCTATGGACAGCTGGATGCTATGGCAGATGCTGGGTCTGTACCCGGTGGTCACCCAGCCGGTGTATTTGATCCTCGCGCCGTGGTTTGAAGATATTTCTGTTTCCGTCGGCGGTTCACATACTTTGCGTATCAAGGCACAGGGACTGTCCAACGACAGCTTCTTTGTTCAGAGCTTGAAGGTGAACGGAAAGCCCTGGAACAAGAGCTGGCTGGAGCATAGCGACATTGCAAAGGGCGGGCTTTTGGAGTTTGTCCTGGGGCCTGAGCCCAAGGAGTGGGATACTGGGGATGTTCCACCAAGCCCAGGGCATCAGTAGTGTGTGTTAGCCTCCGTAGTAGTTACATGCACGATTCATAGCGACCTTCCAGACATGATCGGTGAAGCAATACTGCCAGTGGAGAGAGGTGGCAAGTTGAAGTCATCCATGATAGCTTACAGAGCCGTCAGTGGACGAGTCTTCAAGAGACGGTAGATCAGTTCGGGCTGTAGATCCTGACGCTACGTGTATCAAGACGGCCGTTTTTCGTTGAAGTGAAGTTTCCCTTCGCCCATGCTTAAGCATTATGCTTCTAGGAGACGAGTGCATGCGGCATCTATGATCTTCAACGCAGGCGACCATTTGTGAAGATGTAAAGTGGGGGAATAATCCGACAAATACGGCGCCATGTAGCAAGAAGATCGCGCGATGCCCAAATGTCCTCAAATGTCAATCAATGCTACTGATGTAGTGAGTCCAAAGAAGACATGTTCTGATTGTGTATACTAAGTGTTCGTCAATCAAGGGGCTAATTCGTACCCCTCAGTTCCCTCGTCTTCTCTCTTGATCAACGGCCGAAGAGTTTCGAACACAACGCCTTCCATCGCTCGCACATTCAAAGGCTGCATGGCCATATTCTTGTGATAGACCGCCAACGCCCTCTCTTTCCTCTCTGGGGGAAGTTTGTCGAAGACGCTTATAGGGGGGCCATAAACATTGCTAAACACATGGACACCGCAAGTTTTACAGAACGTTGATCCGGTGAACTTGCCTCCCGTGAGGTATTCAAAGACTCGATCTCGACCATAGATTGTCACGTTGTCTTTGGTCGGATAAATACCAATATAGGCCGTCTAGACAGAAACGATTGTTAGCGAAGCGCACCATCTGAATACTTTAAGGTATGAGCTCGATATTTGACCGACTTACTCTGACACATTTACTGCAGTTGTCTTCTTTCAGCTCTTCGTCCTCCGGTGGACCTAGCAGAGCGGCCCGAACATCACCACAATGACATGAAAACAGAGCTTTTTCGGGTGCCTCGCCAGGTTCACGCGATAGTGCTTCGATCGATCTGGTATCGCCTTCGGCCTCAATGACACTCAAAGCAGGTCTGCGGCATGCCTTAGTATGGTTTTTTTCGCAAAAGCTCTTATAGCAATGGACTCACTCAAGATTGAATGGGTTGACGTATGGTACTCGCAGAGTTCGGATATTAACCAAGAACTTGTCTTTCAAAAGCCCTGTGAGGTGCTCGCCTTCAACTCCACTGCCGCAGTAGCCACAAAACTACATCGCCCATGAGCACTCGATCAGATACCGACACCGTATCTAGGATGATTGAGGGAGAATCAAGTGTAGATGACCTACCCTATCTCTCATGGTAGACGTTCGATACTCCACAAGGCAGCCTTCATCTTTCACAACTGTAAACGAGCCCTCTGCCGGAATAAGCCACAAGTATCCCTTCTTCACGCAGAGGCTACAAGCGCAAGAGATTGCCGATACAATCTCTGGCGTTGAGACTTGGAAGCGATAACGGCCACAATGGCAGTTGCCATGATACACAACATTGTTCTCGGTAGACATGATGTCGGTGTCAGTCTGCGAACAATCCACGGTGAGTTCCTGTAAACGAAGACATTTCGAGAGGGGTAAATCGTGAGGTGTTAAGAGATTGGAGCTTAATTTTGCGACTAGGACACGATAGGAATCCAACGAGCAGTAAACTGATCCTTCGGGAACCCCTTAATAAGTAGGAGCGGGAACATG
Organism: Trichoderma citrinoviride; assembly: GCF_003025115.1. Taxonomy (NCBI): domain Eukaryota; kingdom Fungi; phylum Ascomycota; class Sordariomycetes; order Hypocreales; family Hypocreaceae; genus Trichoderma; species Trichoderma citrinoviride. The sequence continues at coordinate 1,591,178 of NW_020194718.1, read as the reverse complement.
GCAGCCGGGGAACTATCCTGGCATTTCTCTAACATGATAACGAGTTCGCGATGATGAATCACCCCAAGAATGATAGCCCCGGAAGACTTGGAGTGGCGCGCTGGTGTTCATTCCCCCATGACTAAAGTGAGGGTGGGGGGTTGGCTTCTCCGCACAACGGAGCAATTCGCCTCGAGTCTCTATTTATCTTGATAAGTCCTCCAACTCAACCACAGCCGAGTTCTCTCATCAAATTCATCCGAGCGCATCGAATCTACCGTGTTATATGAGCTGCATGCCGGTATTCAGCCATGGCGACTGATATTCTTTTCGAATCACCAACCGTCATCACCGGCGATGAGTCCGCTGAGCCGTTTGTTGCCGACGTGTTGGTCTCGGGAGGCCTAATAGCCAAGATTGGGGCTCCGGGCTCAATAAACGTTCCCTCGACTGCTCGCCGGATCAGCGCAAAGGGTCATGTTCTTTCCCCGGGGTTCATCGACATGCACGCGCATTCCGATCTCTACCTTCTCACACATCCAGAGCATGAAGCAAAAATAACCCAAGGGTGCACGGTAGGATGATTCCCACAGGAGCTGGATGGTGTAACCCCCCAACCCTGATTGCCCCCACGGAGAGGGACGGAGCTCCGATGCTTCCATTGTGACCGGGACCCATTTTATGGGATCTATTCTCGGTGCTCCCTTTGCAAAGGCGTTGAAGATGCGAGTCATCAGTGTTTGAAGCCTGTGCTGATTCTGATTCAATACGACAGACTGAGGTTGTTGGTCAAGATGGCATCTCTTACTCACCAATCCGCAACCTCGACCAACTGAGAGCTATTCGAGAGCAAATTGCTGGCTGGAACGGCAATCCGACTGATGAGGAGTGTCGTACAACACTCAACGGCGTCGGCATGTTCGAATGGAAAACTGTGGGCGAGTACCTGGACTGCTTGGAGCGGAACAAAACAGCGACAAATGTCGCCACGCTGGTGCCGCAGGGCAATCTGAGGTTACTCGCATGTGGTCCGTATGATACGCCTGCATCACCCGAGGAGATTCAGGATCAAATCCAGCTCTTACGAGACGCAATGGCCCAGGGCGCCGTCGGCATGTCCAGGTAGCTATCATTTTACGCACCATGGGAGATGAGGAGGCACCCCTTCTGACTGTCATTAGTGGTCTCACTTATACCCCGGGCATGTACGCCTCAACGTCTGAGCTGGCTTCACTCTGCGAAGCACTAGCGAAGGAGTTCCCGGGAGCTTTTTACGCGCCACACCACCGCAGCTATGGATTCCAGGCCATTGAAAGCTACGCTGAGATGCTGGGACTGGGCGAGTCAACAGGCTGTCCCATCCGTACGTCTCCCTCGTTCTCTTGCTGCTTAGATGAGCGAAAGTGCTCAAGCTGATTGACTTAGACCTTACGCACGCAACTCTCAACTTTTCGGAGAACAAAGGCAAAGCTCCGGTCCTGATATCCATGATCGACAAGTCCCTCGAAAAAGGGATCGACGTAACGCTCGACACGTACCCCTATCTCCCCGGTTGCACAACTCTCGCTGCTCTTCTACCCAGTTGGGCGTCATCGGGCGGCCCGTCAGAAACGCTCAAGCGGCTAGAAGACGTAGAAACCAGAGATAAGATCCGCGAAGCCGTTGAAGTGACTGGGTGCGATGGCGGCCACGGAATTCCGACAAACTGGGAAGAGATCCAGGTCGGAGCCACCAGCGAGCCGTCTCTGGCATCTTATTCCGGGCGCAGAGTGGCCGAGATTGCCCAGTCGCTAGGAAAGCCGGCGATCGAAGTGTTCTTTGAGCTGTTGCAGAAGGACAAGCTCGCGACGAGCATCATCATGCATGTTGGTAACGAAGAGAATGTGCAGCAGATTATGCAGCATCGCGTGCACATGGCGGGCAGCGATGCAATTCTGCATGGCAAGACGCTTCACCCGCGAGCATACGGAACGTTTCCTCGGTATCTTGGTGAGTCTTATACATTCTTTTGCCTAATACTTCATTCGGTACGTATTCAAGCTAAATGTTGTGCGGTAGGCCATTACTCGCGTGATCTGTCTCTTATCCCCCTCCCCGCCATGATCGCCCATCTCACCTCTCGTCCAGCCAAGCGACTCTCTGTGTACCCTTTCCGGGGCCTTATAGCTGAAGGTTCGGCTGCTGACCTGGTGCTTTTCGATCCGGAGGCTGTCAAAGACATGGCAACGTACGAAGAGCCCAAGCTTCCAAGCCGGGGCATCAGATACGTCCTGGTGAACGGTCATGTGGCACTGGAAGAGGGTAAGATGACCGGCGCACGAGGAGGTAAGACGCTGAGAAGAGGCAAAGACGGAAAGGTAAAGGCCAGAGACGAGTGAATGCTACAGTAGGGTATCTGAAGACGATTACATGAACATAGGGGAACGGTGTAACATGGTTCATAAAGTGTGGAACACTCGATTCTTGGCGCATGTCGTTTCATCGAGTTAGTTACATACGAGTACATCTGCAGCTCGCTTATGAGACGTGAAATCTAAAACTAAGATCTTGTAGGGGCTGTCCAATCGTCAGCCTCAGCGGCTTTCATCGTGCGGGTTTCAGACGAGTTCATCGAATATCATACGGCGCACGAGCCACGCATCGTCATCTGCATCTCGATCCCAAATTCTACCTCCGAACTGACCACCGCCACTCCATCCTTGCAGTCTATTCACTCACTCTCATCTACTGCCGTGTAGGATCCACGATGGAGCTCACGCAAACTCCCCGTCCTGTCTAGCCCTCGATACCGTTGATTTCCCCCCCAAGTAATAATCCCAACGGACATCAGAAACTCCATCCGCTCCGCTTGAGGGCCTTTTGTCATGCTCGATCTCCTTCCTTGGGTTTAGGGCTCTCGACTGGTCCCGTCCTAGTTCATAGTCCCGTCACTTTTAGCTGGTTTTTGAGGAGAAACTTGCCAAGCTCCATGTTGGTCGGCAGTCACACACGTTGCAAGCCAGCCGCTAGGTATATCTACGGGTCACTTGATTGGCTGACAAGTTTGCACGGGCTGTCACGAAATAGAGCCCAAAAGCCGTGTTTGTTGGTTCTCAAGTGCTGTCTGGTATCTCCTCCGTAAGGCTGATTAAGTCGCCCCCCCGCGTGGCGGTTCTCAGCACAACGGATTGAACTGCAACATTGAGGGGAGCTATTTTTATCCATCGTTGTTCCTGATTCCGTACTAAATGAGTATAGACCGTGATTCGGGACCGAAGCGTTTCAACGAGTCGGTCATGGCGAAGCTGGGAAGCGAGTCGCTACAATCGTTCCTATTGTCAAGCTTAAAGCACCTCGCTTTACCTAGTTAGTTTTCGATTTTCATTATAAATACCAGCATCTTTGTCAATTTGCTCTCATCTGAACCCCATGCCCTTTGTGGATTCGACCCGAACATAGTGAGCAGGCGATCTTATCCTTCACATTAGCCATCTACGCCAGTCAGCACTATCCGACTCGCGAGTCTAAGATCTCATCAAGCTTCTTGCCGCTACTGGCGTATGTGGAAATTTACAACTACGAGCAAGAGGAGACTGGAAAGCAATTCTTCCGCTGAAAGCCGGGTTTGCGGTCCGTTGCCCGCGAAACGCACCGATCTGCTTCCAGTATCAAGATCTTGATAAGCTGATATCACGCCAGCGGAACGCAACTCCCAGAGATATTGGCACAATACCTGAAGATACCCTTTTCTTTACTTAAGTCATAGCATTTGGTTACTCTTCCTCTCGGCCTTGTTCAAGTAACTTCGTCACCATGCCTTCTTCATCTCTCCCCTTCCGCCGACGCGATCCAGTTGCAGAGGCAACTCAAGCTCTCAGCTTCGACGACATCATGTTTCCCAAGATCTACGAAGAAGCCTGGGGTGCTTCCAATGGAAACATCGCAGATGATCGATCCGAGTTTGATCGGGCGCGCATCTTCCTCTTGCGCATGGCCAACATGACGCCGGACCCCAAGATCATCGACGAGTTGCGTACCATTGTCGCAAACCCACAGAACAAAACCATACAAGCTCTCGCTATGGCCATCCAGCACAGGATATTCGGGGACTCGCATGGCTCGTTTGCTACAACGCCGCTGATGCAGGCTGTGCGTTTCATGCTGATCAAGGCCCGCGTGCCAGAACTCATTCTGTCGGACAGAACAAGGTCTGTTGTCGACTTCTTCTTTGATCCGACGCTGGAGAGGAACCTCAATGCTCCACCCACAGGAGACGTATCCGTCTACAAGTATCCAGCAGGGAGGCTGAAGGTTGCCATTGTAGGGGGCGGTCCCACGGCTCTGGCATCCGCCATCGCGATTGCAGAGAAAGGCGCCGGCAGTGTCGAGGTTCATATGTACGAAAAGCGCTGGGTTCAAAAAGTTCTTCCCAACGGCAGCGTCATCGTCGCTTACCCTCCTTCTGCCAAACGAAGAGACCAAGTCGTCACTCTACAAGACTCAGTCACACGACTCCTCAGCAAGCCGTCGTTCCAAGCCCTCTTCGCCGGCAGACCAGAACGGGTGTGGCCTGGCTCAGCCAACATTCAGATCCGAAAAGTCGAAGATCGGTTCCTCAAGCGCGTGCAAGACCCAGAGTTCCAAGGGCTTATATATCTGCACTGTGAGGGAGTCACGAGAGAGGACCTCGCCAAGGTCGGCGACTTTCATGTCCTTCTTGGAGCTGATGGTGCTGCCTCCTGGGTGCGACAATCGTATTTCCAGGGTTATGAGAATGAGCGTGGGAGAAGCTATGCGCTAGGCTTGGCATTTGATCGACCTACGGGTTTGCCGTGGTCACAGCCTCTCAACGTCTTCTTGACACTCGGACAAACCCGATACCTGTTGAATGCGAGCGATCACGATGGCCGAGGATACCTGAACATGCAGCTCACTGAGGAGGAATGGCATAAGATGGTGTCAGTCGACGGTCAGCCCGTTCATTTTGGTAGGCCTGGATGCTTCAGAAAGCCGGACGGGAGTGTTCCCGAAGGCTTTGAACCGAGCCAGATCTTCGCACCATCCGAAGACAGGGGCAGTCCCCTTTGGGTGTCAATCTCGGATGGTCTCAAGCTGTTTGGGTTTAAGGAAGAGGAAGTCATCAATGTGGTGCGCATCCCCATTGTCGTCCAAGCGGTAAGAGAAGGCGTGCAGATGCTCCCACCACAAGACTCCATCAACGTCAAGCGGCCCCATGCCCTCGTTGCGGTAGCCGGCGATGCAGCAATGACGGTGCATTTCTGGCCCGGGCGCGGACTCAACAGCGGCATCAAGGCCGGCCTGGCTCTGGGAGATGAGCTCGTGCACGCCCTGAACAACGGCAAGTTCATCGGCATGCCCATCGACGCGCTCAAAGAATACAACGACTTCATTCTCAAGCTTCAAGGCAGAGAACACGACAAGCGAAGCATCCCTATCCTCAACCAGTCCGGCTCCCCCGAGATGCTCGGCTGGCTCCTGCAAAAAGCCAACAGCGTGCCTGACCAAGTGGCCATCGAATGGCTCATAGGCGCCATGACCCAAATCGCAGATCGGCTGCAGCGGAGAGACGACTGGGCGTACGATTTTGTCGAAAATGTCGAGCCTCAACTGCGCATTGTGCTGCGGCAGCTCGATGCAGTGACGCTGAAGGAGATGGCCGTAAGCTTCCCATGGCCCACAAGGGAAATGGCGGGAGCTGAAGTCTTGCCCATCCGGTCCATGAAGGCTGAGGAGAAGCAGAAGTGGCTCAACAACCTCTGGGGCCTTCTGCGTGATGAAAGTAAAGAATCTCGCGCTCCTGCGCCTCAGGAACGAGATCGATCTCCTTCAGCAGCCAGATTCGAAGCTCCTAAGGGCGGTAAAGCCAGACCCGTATCTCTTATGCCGCCGAGTACGAATAATGTTCCCAATGGAGTTGGGACAGCAAGCCTGAGGAGGAGCAACGCCACCCAAAGTGTGAGACACAGCAGGAATCTTTCGGTGCCTGGAGAGGGAGCATCGAGAGCTCGATCACCATCGCCAGGAGGCGAAGTTAGCATCAGCAGGATGTTAACGGTTCATAAGAAGCCCCCGACTTCTGTTTTGGGGGATGCATTGTCTCTCGCTTTGTTCCGTGTGGAGGATTAGTAGGCAGCTTTCAAGTCTAGTGTCGATGTCTTGTAACTTTTTGTTTTTAGCGATTGCTTCATATACAAACGATGCCTTATACTTCAAGTTGTCGTACCAGTGAGTTATTTGAGGGCGCCTACCATCACCATTGGCATATAGCCCTCCAAGTCGCAAGTGAAGCCCCAATCCGTGGCGTCGAAGCAATTCCCGGAAGCCTCGGAGACACTGTTTATGCACGGATCGGCCCGGCCAACGTGTCAACCTGTAAACGAGAAGCTAATCTGGCATATCTGACGAGATCTCGCGGTGGCGCGATTTCGGCAATCTAGCTGCTAGGCTGCTTCAAAATCACATCATGTCCGCAAAAGTCAAGCGATTGGCAATTTTGACGCAGTTCTTGGCCCGCCGATGCTTCGTGCTGGGACGTAGGACCTATTAAGAACTTCTAACCGACATATACGCCCCAGCTCAACATTGCGCAGAGACACTATGCAGCTGTACGATCACGAGACTCGATCCTCGTCGTGGATGATGGCAGACAGGCCTTGTTGACGCATCGCCAGAAGATCGTGGGGTATTAGGCCATGTCACATCGCACCGAGGATATACCGTCACACCGATCTCGGATTTCATCAAAACTGCAAGCAGATAGTACAGCTACCCTCTCTATTTGAGATCTACATTATTTACTGGCCTTTAGACCCTTTGAGCTCCTCCTCATGGTATGTGGGGATGGAGTCAGACTTGCCCATGCCCAGCTGGTTGGTGTCCCAGCCGTGGCTCTCGAGATACTCGCGGAACCTGGCGTCCTCCTCGACAATGGTGTCCTGGCCAACGTTGGGGAGGCAGAAGAAGGCAATGGCAGCAGACAGCAGGCACAGCGAAGAGGCGACCCAGAAAGGGTACTGCGCAACCTTGGTGGGGTCGTCACCACCGGCCTTTTCGATGTAGGGGAAGACCCAGGTGCCGACGAAGGCACCAATCTTGCCAATGGCGGCGGCAATGCCGTAGTAGCGGCCACGGACACCAGTGGCGCAGGTCTTGGCGGCCAGGAGACCGATGTTGTTGCCAGGGCCGAGCTCACCAAGACTCAGGAAGATGCCGTAAACGACAGCGAAGGCGGCGATGTGGGTGGAAATCTTGGCGTAGACACCGGCCATAATGTAGCCGACAATGGCTTGCAGAGAGACACCGATGATGAGGGTGTACTTGGGGCCGATCAGGTCACTGACAAAGGCACCGATCATGGTGCCAGGAATGTAAAACAGGTTGATAACGGTATTCCAGCCAAAGATGGTGGTGAGAGGAGCGGAGTCGGAGTAGATGCCAGCCAGGATAGATGAAGAGTAGATGCCGAAAGCATACGTGGAGAACTGAGGGTACGTTAGGAATCAAAAATCGTGGGGATGAATGTTTGGGCAATACTGACATCGTACAGGAACCAGATGATGCTGACAGCGAGCAGCCGGAAGCCGTAGTAACGGAAGACGAGCAGATAGGGAGTCTTGCGTCGCATGGAGTTCTTGGAGAACTCCTCGGGCTCCTCGAGCCTGAGACGGAGAACAAAGAGAATCAGGGGGAAAACGACACCGATTCCGAGCGAGGTCCGCCAGATGGTGCTCAGGTGCCCATTGTGGGTGGCAGCGGCGACAACGTCTGGCGTGAAAGCGTGAGCAGCCAATATCAGTGACAGAAAACAACAGGAGACTTACAGGGAACAAAGGCGCCGATGACAAAACCCCAGTCAATCATCGTGTTCGTGAAGAGGATGAACCAGCGGTTGCGGGTGCCAGACTTGAGCTCGCTGCTCGTCTCGGCACAGCCAACACTACCAGCGGGATACTCGCCTGGAAGGAGTCAGTTATAGTGCACTTTTGGGAGGAGATTATAATTGATGCAGCGAACCTCCAATGCCGATACCGACAAAGAATCGCCAGGCGGTCAGCATATTGAACATGCCAACAGCATCGCCATGGTAGTAGGAGCCAGCGGCCAAGGCAGTAAAGACAACGAGGATAACGGTGGACACGAGCAGCGAGTTGTTGCGAGACCAGCGGTCGGCCAGGAAGCCAAACAGCAGCTGTCCAACCACGGTGCCAGCAAAGGCAATGTCGGACACGTACTTGCTGGCGTTGCTCGAGGTGTAGACGGTGCCGTACTGAAGCTTGAGGACCGTGTTGACCGAGCCGATGACGTTGTTGACGTAGCCGTCGGAGAAGAGACCGGCACCGCAGGCAAAGACGGGCAAAGCAGCCTGGAAGAAGCTCTTGCGGGGAGCGGCCATCTCAATGGCGGGCTCCATCGTGAATGGCAGAGGACTTCCGAGTCAACAGACAAGAGGAGGACGGTTGGCTGTTCACAACTCGGCTCGGCAACGGGGCGAGGACGAGGACGAAGACGAGGACGAAGACGTTGGCCGCTGGTGACGGAACAGAGGAGCACGTCGAAGGAAGGGGTAGCAGCGGCTATTCATATCGATTTGCTCACCGGGATTCGTGCCACAAGATTGTCCCTGCACTTGGTCGTACGCCAAGTCTCGGACTCCAGCCTTCTTCCACCCCCCAGCATGCGCTAGTCTGCAGCAACCTACGCAAAGTGGTATCGAAGCTGCTAGCACTCAAGCGCACTAAAACCAACAAAACCCATGGCGAAGAGGCCTGCCCGTCAACTCGAGCGGCAGGACGCTAACTGGTCATGGTAGCTGTGATCCGAACACTTTGGAGTCCCCATGCCCCCACCCGAGGATCAAAGGTCGACAAGGGCCAGGATAAACCCACCCGAACGGCCTCATTTGGCAATGCGAAGAAGAATGGCCGTGTAAAGGCAAGACCATGTGCGCAATGCTGGGATTCCCAGTGGCTGGGCTGGGGAAAAGAGGGCCGTGGGGATGGTGGGTTCATTCCATGTCTTTCTACACCGGGGGCTTCCGCGATATTGTCTCTTTTTCTCTGCCTCTGGGCGGTTTCGTCCTTCTTCTAGGCACGACGAGATGCGTCCCCAAGGCCCTTATTCAGATGGCCGGAGTTGGCAGTTGATCTCATGCCCATTCTGTCGGCTCGCGTTTGCCGGCCTTGGCGGCTTTGGGCTTCGGCGACATGTAGTACCTGCACCTACGCGGGCTAGCGCTGGTAGCAGCATGTACATGCCGTCCTTACCTATCAGCGGACGTACTATCAAAAGTACAGGCGAAGATCCTGGCCATCGCTGCCATCGAGTTAGTAGTAGTGCTCGTACATACATATTACGTTGCATGATCTTGAAAATCATGCACGTATTCCCGCCAAATGCAGACGCACTCCGTATGTACTGCATATGTGAAGCGTTAGACAGCGGCTTGGGCGGCCAACGAAAAGGTTTGTTCAGAAATTGTATGTGGCGCAAAGCCGAACGAAGGCGGCTGTCTGGAGCCAAACAAGAGTGCAAAACTTCTCATCAACACCCAGCCCCCGTCCTCGACCCGCACATCTCGACCACGTTGACGGCAGCATCCCACTCATTCTGCCCATCAGCCGCAGACTGCTTCAGATAAACGAGTTTCAACCGGCCTGATAGTGCCACAACTCATATCGATGGCGCTCCCGTTCCGGCGCCGTCACGCACACGGGTGGCCAGATCGTGGCGCCGGCTGAGAGGCTGTTTGCGGCTGAGGACTCGGACAGGCCGCCCGAAAGGACGCTGTCACGGTTGTCAAGGCGCCGAAAACGTCGACCGAGCGGCCGCAGGAGGGTGAAGCTGTAGACAGGCGCAATGCACGTGGAGGGACTGAGTCGCTGGTTGTTGAAGCAAGATGGGTCGGAGTGGCCGATGTCAGCGCTATCAGGACGCTCTTGGCCGGGCTTGACAGGGACCGTCACCACACCAACATGAAGCCAACCAGGCCTGAGGTAGAGCGCTACTTCGGTGGTTTATAGCGGCTGCTGGGCGCACTATCGCGAGCCCACTCACAGGCTCAGCGCCGGTGTGATGCTATGGAGCAATTGAAGGTAATGTGGAGGTAGCCCACCTTGCCACAAAGTCCCAACGGTCATGATCAGCATGTGACAGGCCGCCGGCATGTTGGTTCCGGAACTCTGCACCCGTGCTCGTAGGTGTAGGTGTTTTGCGGTGCGGTAGTCGTATAAAGAAGAAGGATCTTCCAATGAAAGACGGCGGATGCGAAACGTTGTCAGTCGAAGCAGACATGAGAAACAACAACAGGAAACACGAGCAGATTGCGGCAGGCCACCTTGAAGCTGAAAATGCATGCGACTCTGCAGCGAGACTTGGATGGACAGGGATGACGGCGCCGGTGGGTCGGAGAAACGTGCCACCGGGCTGCAGTGAGCCGTTATCGCGTCTTGGCCTTGTTGTACCCAAGTACCTTGAGCTGCCGAGGCGTTTTGATGAGTGACATCCTCTACTAGTAGTACCTTATGTCTCAAGGCTGCTTAACCAAGACTCGGTTAAGGTAGAGAGCAATTTGGGCCTTTATCTACTTCTTCGGCGAATAAAAGGAGGTAAAGACGCATATAGCGCGATCTTTCCAACGATGAGATTCCTGCGAAAAAGCCATGTCGAAGCCTCTGGGCTGCACATGGACAGCACATGGCGTGAGGATGGCCACAACAGCGAGCCATGTGCCAACGGTCAAGCCTGTGCCTGGCACGTTGTGGGTATCTGCTAACGAAGGACTTGTAGTCCCACCCGTTCTCAGTACATTACTCAAGTCCTTCTCAAACGCAGCCAAGGCACCACCATCAGCCGCGAGTTCCTTTCACGTTGAAGTGGACCAGCGGCCTTTGATGCTTCACTCGCTCTCCAACCAGCCGCCAGACCATTTCGTACCTTGTCCACTCCCTCCTCTACCTACAGTGCATACCATACGCATACCTATACCGACGACGCATCATTAGCTCATCCTGTCACCTCTCCGTTGATCCACACGCTGCCGCTCTAGCGCCTCGAAACCGAGAGCTATGAAGCTCACCTAGATCCGACGACGCTCCTCTGATCCTTCGCCATGCCTGGCGCATCATCACCAGCATCACCGAATCCTGCCTTGAGTGTTAGTATCTATTCCATCCAGCCTCGCCCTCTCCTCTCTTCCCGTCCTCGCGCTTGTCACGACGCACCAGGGCAGCACATACTGCTGCCTACTCGCCTCTTCGTTGTCTAGTCCAATCACGCGTCATGCTTCCCACGCACAGACTGGGCTGAGCTGACCTTGGTTTCCCTCTCCGATGCCGTTAGACCAACACCAACCCCAACACCAGCCATGACGCCGTGACATCGGGGTCGAGCCAAGAGCCAGGCAAGGGCGGCTGCTTGAACCGGTTCCTCGCCCTCCTCCACGCATCGCTCGGCCGCCGTCTCGACGCCATGAGTAGCTCTGCAAAGACCGACCTGCTGCGCTTTATCCGCTGGCTCGACTCGCCGCTGGGCCACGGCGTGCTGAAATGCACCCTCGCCTACACCATCGCCAGTCTCGCGACCTTCCTCACGCCGCTGTCCAACTTCCTTGGCACGCTCGACGGCAAGCATGTCGTCGCCACAATCACCGTCTACTTCCACCCGGCGCGGTCGACCGGGTCCATGATTGAGGCCGTGCTTATCGCCGTCGTCGCCATCGCCTACGCTGAGCTTGTGTCCATCCTCTCCATGGTCGTCTCGGTCATGGTTGGTTCTGTCCTGGGCCTCGTCACCTTGGCGCATGTGCTGGTCGTTGTCATCTTCATCGGCGGCGGCTTTGGCTTCATGGGATGGGTCAAGCAGAAGATGGCAAACCCCCTCGTCAACGTCGGCAGTACGCTGGCGTCGCTGGCCATCATCTCCGTAGTTACCAAGGAGAACGCCGTCATATCGAATGTCTTCTCCAATCAGAAGATTGTCCAAGTCTTCAAGATGCTCATCATGGGAATCACGTCCACGGCTGCCGTCAACGTGCTGGTCTGGAGAGTTTCGGCGCGCCATCTGCTGAGGACCTCCATGGCAAAAGCGACCGCGTCGCTTGGAGGCATGCTCTCCGCCATCTCGGCGAGTTTCCTCAAGGGTGTGGAGGAGGAGCAGATGTCAGCAGACTTCACCGCTTCTTCGGCCACTTACAATGTCACCTACCCGCAAATGCTCAAGAACTTGCGTGAGGCCAAGTTCGAAGACTATTTTCTTGGCAGAGAAAGGATTTACATGTTCGAGAGATCCACCGTCAAGGCGATTGAGACCCTCGCTCGCTCCATAGGTGGCTTGCGCAGCGCGGCTAATACCCAGCTGTCCCTCCTGAGGCTGGCTGAGTCTGACCGAGCACCAGCGGCCTTGACCCGATTTCTGACGATATCATCGCTTGGGGATTTTGAAGGCATATCGCCTGGCAGTTCGAGCCCGAGAAGACCTCTCCAGGTGGTGAGCAGACCCGGTTCTCCAGGACAGCCGCCTGATACATCGACCTCTGATGACGCAGATGGCGGTAGCGATGATTACGGTCCTACGCCCTCATCTCTCTTCAAGTTGTTTGTGGATTTGATGGGTCCGTCGATGGAGGCTCTCACGCAAAGCCTTGTCGCGATCCTCCGAGAGCCGCCATTGGGAACCGCCCCCAAGGATGAGGTTACCATCAGCGATGAGCTTCGCCAACCGCTCACCGAGGCTCTTTCCCAGTTTAACGAGGCAAGAGCCGACGCCCTGCAGAAGATGTACACGATGATTGAGCGAGAAAACTCCACGTCGAGGCGAATACAGGCCGGCTTGGAGGAGGTTGCCGCAGCGTGTGGGCACTTCAGCTTCAGCTTGCAGACATTCGGCGAGGAAATGCAAAAGTATCTCGATGTCCTTGACGACCTAAAGTATGTCAGCGACCATAGCAAGCGAAGCTGGCGCTGGGTCCTGTGGTGGAGGAAAGACGATGTCGCCGCGGAGGGCCGCAAGTTGTCTACGTTGCCCTTTGAATCGTCAGCCGAAGCCGAGAGCCTCATCAAGCCCATCAGAAAGCGTGATGTGCCCAGAGGTATCCCGGATTCCATGGTTCGTCGCAGGGATACATACAACTGGCAAGCAGCTCCCAACTCGAGCAAAATACTTTCCACAATCTCCCAGTCCATCCTGAAATTTGCCAGAAAGATTGCCCGAGACGACAGTAAGCAATCAATGATGATTTATATGCTGAGCTCTGTGCTGTAACCGAGACTGCTAACCACTTACTTCTATGTCTTGAATAGTACTCTTTGGAATCAAAGTAGGCATAGGCGCTTCTCTTTGGGCAATGCTTGCCTTTATAGAGGCGACGAGAGATTTTTACAACCACTACCGCGGCGAATGGGGGCTCTTGTCGTTCATGATTGTCTGCTCCATGACTGTTGGCGCTTCCAATACTACGGGTTGGGCCCGATTCATGGGCACATTTTTCGGTGCCGTCTTTTCCTTGTTCAACTGGACCGTGAGCCAGGGCAACGCCGTCGCGCTCATCTTCCTTGGCTGGCTGGTGAGCTTCTGGAACTTTTACCTCATTGTGGCCCGAGGCAAAGCACCTCTGGGTCGCATGACAATACTGGCGTACAATGTGTCGACGCTGTACGCATACAGCTTGAGCCAGCGCGTTGACGATGACGACGATGACGAGGGCGGGATACACCCCATCATGATGAAGATTGTAAAGCATCGAGTGATATCGGTCACGGCCGGTATTCTCTGGGGCCTGATTGTATGCCGGGTCATCTGGCCCATTTCGGCCCGCAGAAAGTTCAAGGAGGGCGTCTCGATGCTGTACCTTCAGATGGGCCTCATCTGGAGGCGAGGGCCTCTCGCCATCCTGCTTCGCAGCGACTGTTCCGAGAGCTACCTAAAATCCGGGGAGCAGGTTGCCATGCAGCGATATGCCAACCGCCTGGAGAGTCTCCGGCAGTCGGCTGCTTCCGAGTTTGAGCTGCGCGGTCCGTTCCCTATGGAGACGTACGGGCGCATCATGCAGAGTACAAACCGGATACTGGACAGTTTCTACGCCATGAGCCTCGTGGCACACCGGAACGGGAACCTCAGCCCGGGCGAGCGCGCTCTTTTGGAGTACACGGCAACGGAGCGGGCCGTCTTGTGCGACCGCATATGCCACGTCTTCCAGGTGCTCGCTAGCTCGTTGATGCTGGAGTACCCGCTGACCGATGCGGTCCCAAGTGTCACTGGCATTCGTGATCGGCTGCTTGCCAAGATCTTCCAGTTCCGCAAGGAGCATTCGGTTGAAGCCATGAGAAACCTTGGCTATACCGGAGGAGGGGATATTGAGAATGGTGAAAGCAGCCGTGGCGATGCTACTGCTGTTGCCCGCAGTAACGGTGACGCTCACGTAGGTGGAGTGGTGGCTGAAGAGAGGGATTATGCTTTGATCTACGCATATACGCTAGTGACGGGCCAGGTTGCGCAGGAGTTGAAGATTGCTGAGAAGGAAATAGAGAGTCTGTTTGGTGTTCTCAACGAAGAGTCACCGCTGCTTGTATAATATTGGGTTCGCATGGAGGATCAGGGGTGGCACGAGATTGGATACCCGCGTACTGACAGCACCTAGCTTTACATGCATAGCAACAGGAAGTCTTACATTGATTATAAGCATAAAGGGAGTATGATAATAATGTTACAAAAACCGGCTACGAAGAGAAATCGCGTGACTATGACTTATAATAAGCCATCCAATTCCAATATCAGCATCAAATTATCCTATACTCATTGAGTGATCTCTTCGGAATCATGTCTGACTGACGCTCCCGCAGCCGAAACCCCGGAGAACGGACACGTCCCTCGCCCTCTGGGCCTACCCTCCTCTCCATCTGGCGAGCCACTCCCATCTGCATTGTCCTTCATATCTTCGTCTTCCAGTATCTTCTTACCATGCAGGTAACCCTCGCGCTCAATCTCGATATCGGAGTCGGGGGCCTCGAACTCGGCGCCATCTTTGACGTGCCACTTTGCCATGAGGTCGTTTTGTACCCAGATGACCTTGTTGAGGGCCTTGACGAGGGCGATTTTTCGCTGGATGTGTAGGCGCGGGTGGGAGAGGATGGCTTCGTTCATAATGTCTTGGATGAAGCCTAAACAGGCGCCCAGGTGGACGTATTCGATGTGTAGAGGGTGTTTTCTGCCGAGCCCGACGTGCATCATTCTACATTTATGATCAGCATTGTCACAGGTGAAGTCATGTCCTTATAGCGCGCAGACTTACCCGACTTTGTCAAGATACTCCCAAAACTCCATCTTACTCGGGTCCGAACACAGTTTGTTCAGATACGCCCGCAGGAACATCTTGCGATGCAGGATCTGCGGGCTGTTTTCGTCGGGGATATCATCGAGAGGACCTTCGAAGGATGTACTTCTTGTGGTGAATGCGCGGGCAGTGATGTCGTACTGAAGGAGTTTCTTGTAGACAATGTTAACGACGGCGGGGATGAGGGCTTTGATGTATTTGGAGTCGCTAATGAGGGCGTCAATGTCACCTGTATGGGTTAGATGTAGGTACATAAGTGAGTTCGGTTGTTATTATTGGCTACGTACGGCTCGAGAAGTCGAGGAATGAGTGGAGGTATTGGATGCGGACTTCGAGGTTGGTGTAGAGGTCCTCGCGCTGGATGTGTTTTATCGGCCTTGAGTATGGGTTCATGGCGACTGTTGATGTAATTCTAGGTATGTATGAGGAATCTGTCTCTTTAATGCTCGATAGGCTCGACGCAATCGCTGAGTTGTATCGACAAATTGCCAAATTCACGGGCAAAGGCACCTCTTGTAGGGTAAGGCAGCGAGGAGACGCGAACGTGGTCAATGCGAGGAGACGCGTGAATGAGTTTTTTCTCTCTTGCTTCATCAAAACTGTTCTACGCCGCTATATTTATGAGACTGCTCAAGGTACTGACTTGGATATTAAGTTAGCAAAACAAAAATAGTCAATGCAAACCGAGCCATTTTCATCAGCTGCTGGGCTGAATATGCATGATCTCTCGGGTCAGGCCATATCGGAGATCGTGGCCTGGAGAAATATGGTCTGACGGGTGGGGGATAGGACGATGTGATGTAATTTGCTATGCCTCACCCATCATTGGTCGTTGGCAGTGTATTTCTTTCTTTGGAGGAGGAAGACATATGCTGGATTATTTCGGGCTGAAGATTTCGCGCATTGTTTGAGGTAAATTGCTGAGCTGATATTTTGCATACAACTATGACAGACGGTGACGGTGCCCAGTGGTCAGGACACATTGGACAGTGGTTGTACTACCAGAATGAGAACTGCCTTGACTGATCAACAGCCCGATGATGGCTTGATACGACTGCATGAGGAGGCTTATTTGGCAGTACTATCACCGTTTCCTTGATCTTTTACTTGGTTTGACAAGTCCCCATATTCTAGTCTAAGGCAGAGGTGCCATTTGAAGTCCAGATAAACTGGTGTCGTATTATTGTGCCGAAACTTTTAGTGACCTGATTGACACACGGGTGGCTGTCAAAGCTCGATCTTTAGCTACCGGGATATAAGCCGGGCACCTTCGCTGGCAAACGAAGGCGTCGCTCTATCTTTCCCGCGGTATGTTTACGCGACAGAGTTTGGATCCTCACATAATGTCTTGTGTAACTTTCCAACATCACCATTGATTCTTCTTTGACCGCTAATAATGCAGAGATAGGTCCTACCCGCTTCAAGGCGTTAGCTTACCCCATCACTATCATCCATATCGGCTTCTGCCGGCGATCGGCGAGCTCAATTTATCCAGCGTCATTCTTCTCCGCATCTCGAGCATGCATAGAGCCGATTTTGGACGTGGACGGGATTTCCATGAGCATGAATAAGTGCTACTCTTGGCACTCAAGGAAGAGGAAGACTGTGTACAGCCAACGATCGAGCTTAATGCGATTTCTCCGGACACACATTTGTTTGGCCTCCGTCGCTTCATCAGCCGAGAGCTCTGATTCAACTCAAGTCGGCTCCCAACGCGAGATATCGGACTGTCGATGAAACGTTACGCTGCTCCGCGCCAACACAACTCACACTAATAGAGCAGCCGCTGTACGACGTGAGCCCGGATCGGTGAAGCTGGGAAACGGCACTTATGTACTGATCTGCGTGGAGCTTTGGGTAACATACGGAGAGAATCCTACTGCACTGTATCTGCATCCCCAGGCACCCGGACCAGGACAAAGGACGACAGCACCGGAATCACTGTTGCAAGGGGCGGGAGACGACGTGTATTTAAATTACTTCCATGCGGCTGTCCCCGGATCTGTTGGCCTGGTTTGCACCCTCCGACTCGTGTGTGGCCTGATAACATACCTTAAACCACACGGTCAGCCCACCTTGGATCCTCCGCGATGATTTACAGGGCCATCGTCGCCGCACTGGCCCTCAGCAGCCCGGCCTCCGCTCTGTGGCCCGTGCCGAAACACTCATCGACCGGCAACGGCACGCTCTTCATTGACCAGACGGTCCAGGTCACGTACAATGGCGAACAGGTGCGGTGGACTCTTGATGATGATGACGCCGGACTCCGGGACTATGCTGAGACCAGGATCGATAACCAACAGGTGGCCTACACGGCCGGCTACGTGCCGCCCAGCGGGCCGCACTTCACCAGCCGCGACATCGTCCAGGGCGGGCTCTCGCGCACCTTTGGCGCCATCTTCCAGCAGGGCTTCGTGCCGTGGATGCTGCGGGAGCGAGACTCGGACTTTGAGCCGGACCTTGATGGGACGCGCATCCGGACACTGCAGATCATTCAGACGCAGCACGACAGCCCGGACACCTTCAAGCCCCTGAGCGGCTCCGTGAATGAGTCGTATGCGCTGGACGTCGATGCCAAGGGCCACGCCTCCCTCGTTGCGCCGTCGTCAACTGGTATTCTTCGCGGCCTGGAAACGTTTTCGCAGCTCTTTTTCAAGCATAGCTCTGGAACTGCCTGGTACACGCAGCTTGCGCCTGTCTCGATTCGTGATGAGCCCAAATACCCTCACCGAGGTCTTCTGCTGGATGTGGGCCGCCACTGGTTCGAAGTCTCTGACATCAAGCGCACGATCGATGCCTTGTCCATGAACAAGATGAACGTGTTGCATCTGCACGCAACTGATACGCAGTCTTGGCCACTGGAGATCCCCTCTCTGCCTTTGCTGGCCGAGAAGGGCGCCTATCACAAGGGCCTGACTTATTCTCCGAGTGATATCGCCAGCGTGCAGGAGTACGGTGTCCACCGAGGCGTCCAAGTGATCGTGGAGATTGACATGCCGGGCCACGTTGGAATCGACAAGGCGTATCCGGGTCTCAGCAACGCATATGGCGTGAATCCGTGGCAATGGTACTGCGCACAGCCTCCCTGTGGATCGTTCAAGCTGAACAACACCGACGTCGAGAAATTCATAGATAAGCTGTTTGACGATTTGCTTCCGCGCTTGTCGCCGTATTCGGCCTATTTCCACACCGGCGGTGACGAGTACAAGGCGAACAACTCGCTGCTTGATCCGGCACTTCGCACGAACGATGTTGAGATTCTGCAGCCGATGTTGCAGCGATTCTTGGATCACACACACAAGAAAGTGCGTGAGTTGGGACTGGTTCCCATGGTCTGGGAGGAGATGATTCTGGACTGGAACGCGACTCTGGGGAAGGATGTTGTTGCCCAGACGTGGCTCGGCCAAGGAGCGATTCAGAAGCTCGCCGAGGCCGGACACAAGGTAATTGACAGCAGCAACCAGTTCTACGTGAGTGCCCTCTTCTCCTCTCTAGTGGTATTAAATGCTTACTGTTCATTGCCAGTACCTTGATTGTGGTCGTGGAGAGTGGCTTGACTTTGCCAACGGCGCCCCCTTCAATAACAACTACCCTTTCCTCGATTGGTGCGACCCAACCAAAAACTGGAAGCTCATGTACTCTCACGATCCTACAGACGGTGTATCCGACGATCTCAAGAGCTTCGTCATCGGCGGCGAAGTGGCCGTCTGGACAGAGACCATTGACCCGACCAGCCTGGACACCATCATCTGGCCGCGAGCAGGAGCTGCAGCAGAGATCTGGTGGTCGGGCAAGACGGATGAGCACGGCGCAAATCGATCGCAGATTGACGCGCGGCCAAGACTGTCAGAACAGCGGGAGCGGATGCTGGCGAGGGGGGTGAGGGGGACGCCGATTACACAGTTGTGGTGTAGTCAAGTTGATGTTCACAACTGCGAGTCCGGGAATTACTGAGGGATGTTTTCCCGATGATATGAATCGTTTCCCGAGATAGGACTACGATGAGTAAAGGCCACAAGGTACTGTCTATATCAGTAAGACAGTGGTTTGGGTTCAACATGATACGATTTGTTGATAACGACCAGCTGCAGTTTGCAGTCGGCTACCCGGATGCGGTCATTGTATTCTTCTAGAGTCAAATATCCCATGCGGATAGAAAAGCCATATGAAATGCAGGGGATAATCCGCATTATGGGGCAGCGGCTTCAATTGCCGAATAATCTGTCATTCCCACGTCAACTATCCTTACTTTGCTCCCACCATACCCTCTGGTGCTGCGATTCCACCCGAAATGGCAACTCATCTTGATGCTCGTAAAAGGGGCAAGCTGGGACCTCGCCTTTTCCAAAGCTAAGCGAGTCGATTCTCTCCGAAATTCCCGATTCGTGGGTTTTGACTTACAACCTATCGTGTGGGACATCTGAGAAATGCCGTGGCGCGTACTCCGTACGTGTATCACCACCTGGTAGATGAATTCTCACCGCAGAACGACTGAATATTAATAGTATCGAACCTCGTATTCATTCTTGTTGATGCAATGGGCTCTCAGGGATTTACTGATCCCAGGCACCCGACGGCTATTAGCTGACCAAAACTCCTGCTCGCCTTACAAAGAGTGGGATATAAGAGCAAACGCCACCCACCTGACCTGGCACTTGAGTCGGTCAACATCAGGACAAAGCTCATCAGTTCAACTACGCATATCAACCAGACAAAAATGCATGCTCCGCTCGTGTCACTCTCCTTCGCGTCCCTCGCAGCAGCCGCTCTGCCTGAGGGCGTGATTGAGGTCCCGCTCCAGCGCATCAAGAATCAGACCGCATACGGTGTCGAATTCCAGGTCGGCAATCCGCCACAAAAGGCCGTCATTTCTGCCGATACGGGCAGCCCGACGTACTCCTTTGAGTCTCCACGTAAGTGTCCATCTCATTCTGTAGACATATATGCGTCTATGCTACAGTACCTCTGACCTTGGTCCGACACAGGCAACACCGTCTGCCAGCAAGGCTACTGCTCAGCTTATGGCACCTACGACAACACAACTTCCACCACGTCCAAATGGCTCAACGGTGACTACACCGACATGCTCATCGACCACGGCTTCGGCAGCTTCGTCAACGACACTCTCCAGTTTGGCGGCATCTCCCTCAATGACATGATGTTTGGCGTTGTGGAGGAGAACTTGGCCTCGTACACAATTAACACGCAGCAAACCGCTATCTTCGGCCTCGGAGCGTTCTGCCAGACGCCTGCTTGCGACACATATCCCACATTTCTCAACCAGCTATACGAGCACGGCGCAATTTCTCGGCGTGCCTTTAGTGTGTATCTGGGCCCGAATGATCCGGATGCCACAGGTACGCTGCTCTTCGGTGGCATCGATCTTGCGAAGCGTCAGGGTCCCGTTCACAAGTTGAAGGTTCTTGATCCGACAGCATCTGGGGCGAATCTCCAGCCCAACTGGGTCAGCCTATCCAGCGTCGAACTCCAGCTTTCCAATGGCACTACGACTACTTCCACCTATGACAACGGCACATATGCGCTGTGGGATACCGGATCTCCGGGCTGGTACTTCCAGCAGGACATGTTCGACGCTCTCACCAGCTACTGGGGCCTCACGAACCCCGACCCGTATAATCTTATCATTGACTGCAAGTTCCGTGAGCCGTCCAACGACTCGATCGCTGTGAATCTCGGCCAGGGAGTGACACTCAGCGTGCCGTTGAGTTCGCTGCCTATTGATAACGGGGACGGCACTTGCACTGCGCCTGTTGCGCCGTGGGGGACCTTGATGGGCGATGCGTTTCTCCGAAATGTCTACTTTACGTTCGATTATGAGGATCTGACGATTGAGTTTTCCCTGGTCAAATATACTAACGAGACGAACATTGTCAAGATTGAGTAGTCGCTCGTTAATGTGCGAGACAAACATGTACTTATGAATGAATAATGACATCAGAAACGAGATATATTTCAAGACATCATCTTATGCAACTTAGTGAGCCACTGGCAACTTTCCCCTTGGCTGCGCGTCTCCAAATAGAACGTCCACGGCCGCCGAGAAGGCTTCGACAGTGGGCTCATACACGGCGATGTACGTGCGGATTTCTGCATCATCCAGGAAATCGTAAGGAGCACACGTAGCAATCGAAATCAAGGGCCGCGACCCCCGTCTCTTGGCTATTTCAAGACCAAGCTCCTTCTGGTACTTTGACTCGCGAGCGTTGCGGGTAGCCAGAACAACGACGTCAGCCTCGTCGACTTGTTTCCACTGCTCTTCCGTCAGAGTAGAGCTGGTGAATCGCACGTCTGTAACCCTAACCCCTTTCATGCGAATCCGCTCTGCGAATGTGTCGGCGATCCAAGGCACACGCGTGGGCAAAGTTCCGCTGTCGACGGCTCCGCCGATGGGTACATCTGGCCCGGGAGAGACAAAGGCAATCTTGGTGGTCGATTTGAGAGGAATAAGACCCTCTTGTGCCCGGACAAGCGTCGTTGCGTCTGCATACACCTGGCGAGCGAGCTTCTCTCCCCTCTCATTGATTGCCGCCAGCGTCTCTGGTGGTTCCGCGTGGAGAGCAATATCCCAGTTCGTGTACCTCTCCTTGAGCTTCTGGAGGCGCTCCAGAGATTGGTCCACTCTCTCCTGAGACAGCTTCCCGCTTTCAATGGCGTCGCAGACGTAGTCGACAGCTGCCGCTTGCACATCAAACGTATGGCATATCATGACATTATCGACACCAGCCTGGAACGCCATCAATGAGCCCTCGACGGTGCCATAAGTCGCGCGGACGCCGTCCATCTCCAAGCAGTCCGTCATGATGACTCCTTCATACTTCCACTCATTTCGCAGAATTCCGATCGTATCTGGCGATAGCGTGGCGGGGAGACCGTTCTTTGCTAGCTGTGGCAAGGAGATGTGAGCCGTCATGACCATCTCGATGTTGTCAGCTACAGCGTCACGGAATGGAATCAGTTCCAGCTTCTCCATATCGGCTCTTGATTTGTCGATGACTGGCAATCCGTAATGAGAGTCGACGGCTGTATCTCCATGGCCGGGGAAATGCTTGATGCACGGCACGACCTTGTGTTCTCTCAAGCCCTTTGTGCAAGCCGCTGCAAATTTGGACACCGTCTCTGCCTGGTCACTGGGACTTCGAACGCCAATAACGGGATTAAGTGGCTCTGAGTTGATATCGCCAACAGGCGCATAGTTCATGTTGATGCCGAAATACCGCAGCATCTCCGCCGTGGCCTTTGCAACCTCATACGCATAACCCAGAGATCCAGCAGCGCCGAGAGTCATCGGCCCAGGCTGCTGAGAGGCGATGGGCGGCGAAATGCGAGTGACGAGGCCATTCTCCTGGTCGATGCCGATGAAGAGCGGCTGGCTGTGGCCTGCGTCTTTGGCGATCTTCTGTAGCCCCAAGCACAGCGCCTGGAGTTGAGCGGCGTCGAGCACGTTGCGCTTGAATAAAACGATTGCCCCGACGCCGTAGTCGCGGATCAGAGTGGTAATTTCCTTGTTGATTTCACGACCATGGAAGCCAACGGCAAAGAGCTGGCATCAGTTCGTCAGTCCGAGCTGTTCTACGGAAGCCTGTCTCCTCCAGAGGTCTCACCTGGCCGATTTTCTTGCGCTGCTCTGGCGACGGCATTCTGGCTTTCTTGGACTGGTGGTTGTATGAGCCGAGTTCTTTCCCGTGAGTCGGCTTAAGCTAATAATACTTTCTATCTCATATAACGTCTGGAGATATTTCGGGCTCAGCTTCCAGGTCAGTGATGATGACGGTTCAGCGTTGAAGCCCTTGAGCTGGATTCACCACATGCGGGGCCTGGCATCAACTTGGGCACCAGAACTATGTAACGTCTCGGATCCCGTTGCCGAAATTGCATGAAGCTTATCGTCTTGATTGAATCTAATTCCCCGGAAACTGCTGCTCGAGAGTTGCTCATTTGAGTTGGCCGATATAGACTATGCTGTCATCCTTCCCGGCAGTGGGGGTCAAGAAGCTCGGTTTACCAGCAATGGTAGCGGATTTGCTGAGAAAGTGGCTTCTAATGTAACGTGGAATCTTGACCCCCAACAATAGTGGTAAGGAGCTGGCGGGGGATGAGCACTTTGCTCTATCAGAATTGTCTCGAGGTAATGCTTCGATATCAGAATTTGCTATCAACTGCTTGATATCACGACTCTGGGATTGTTTCAGTGACAGACATGTCAAGACAACCCCAACCTCGCCAATTGGCGACAAACGGCCCCACGACGGAGATGTCTGTGTTTTTTTCGGGAGGGGTAATCGTCGCCATGCCGCCGTGTGGAATTGCTGAAGCTTTGGAGATGATCTTGGCCTGGCAGAGAGCTGCGGAACAGATGAACAGATTATTGTGAAGGAGTAATCTGTCGGTGATTTGGGTATCGTACATGCATATATCGACTTGTTTGCTAGCAAAACCAACTTGAGCTCATCTATTCTTGGGGGGATGGCTTCTCGCTCTGAGCTTTCTGTGGATGTTTGATGTATCAAAGCGACAGCGGCTAACACTTATTCATACCCAACAAGCATCGAAACGGACTTACATAGACATGGGCATATCGATCAAGGTAAGTTTACTCTGTCGGTCTTAATAGCTGTCATTCGCCTCAAACTTGTTGGTTCAAACACGATCACGATCCACGTGACCTCGGACTCCCTCTGACGAGCTCTCGGGCCCGAAGGCAACGCCGGAATTAGTTTCGGACAACCGAAGCAGCTCTCGGATTAATGCACCGTATGTTCATCGACTGCCATCGTGACTGAGCATTCTGGTGATATGATGTAGCAAGTCTTAGGATGAAAGGACTCATATGTTGTATTAGCAATCTAAAGTGTCGATAAATGCGCCTGTAAGCTGTAGCACAGTCCAGTATTCGCATAAATAAGATCGATGAGCTGAATCTTAAATAGCCGTTTCTCCTCCATCCACCACCAAAATGATCTCCAGTCGCCTCAGTCAACTTTCAAGAAGCCTCTTGAACAGAACAATGGCCACTCAAGCAACAAATCAAGGGAGAGCAGCAAGCACCAAAGACTGGTCAGCAGCGCAGTATCTCAAGTTCGCCGAGCAGCGCACTCGACCCTCACGCGACCTCATTGCCCAAGTCCCTCTGGCATCGCCAAAGCGCATCATCGATGTTGGATGCGGTCCTGGAAACTCGACAGAGGTGCTTGCAAAACAATGGCCAGACGCCCATATTCTGGGCATGGACTCGTCTCCCAACATGATTGAAACCGCACGCAAGGCGCTGCCCAACCTAGACTTCACTGTGGCTGACTTGCACACTTATACGCCAGAGGGGCCGGTCGACCTCATCTTTTCCAACGCCGTTTTCCAGTGGATAGACTATGAGCATCGGATTCCCATTCTCAGACGGCTGCTTGCATCTCTTCAGCCTGGAGGCGTCTTGGCATTCCAAGTCCCCGACAACCACACTGAGCAGTCTCACAAGGCTATGCGTGCGGTTGCTGAGAACGGCCCTTGGTCAGAGACACTTGGACGTCTGAAGCCTTCTCTCGGACCTTTCCAGACGCCATTTGAGCTCTACAACGGCTTAAAGCCTCTATGCTCGTCAGTTGATCTATGGCACACCTACTACCAGCATCCGCTGGGCGGTCACCAGGAAATCGTTGAATGGGTCAAGGGAACAGGATTGAGGCCGTTTATTGATCCCCTTGAACCGGAGCAGAAGGAGGGATTTCTGGCGGCGTACCTGGAGAAGCTGAAGGAACTTTATCCTCTTTGCGATGATGGCAGTGTTTTGTTGCGATATCCTCGCCTGTTCCTGGTTGCAGTTCGCGCCTGAGTTAGAGCGTTCTATTTACATGCTTTTACCCAACGGTAGCATAACTTCATTCCATATCACTTCAAACGTCCATATACACCACGTCAAACTTTTGCAATCAGCGAGCGATTCTTCCGCAATCGGGCAAATGCCACCAGACCCGTAGCTCCAAGGCCCATGCAGCCCGCATATGTGATGGCAGGCCTGTACGCCTGGAATCCGCTGCCTGTTCCGCCATAGGCGTCCAGCAGGTATCCAGCAATCGGAGACCCCTAGTATCTCAGAGTCAACTCTCCGCATAGATAGATCGATGAGTGTTTATAAGAAAAGACTGGTGAGCTTACCATCAGATACCCGCCGCCCCAGCCTGTGACAATCATGGCCATGGCCACAGACACTCTCTGAGATCCAAAGACATTGCCGACCACGGTGGGCATGGTGGAAAAGAAGCCTCCGTTCGCCGCACCGTTAAGAACGACGAAGACAGTCAAAGGAGCCAGAGTCGTGGAAGCAGGCCACAGTGCCAACATGGTGACGGCATTGATCAATAGGGAGCAGAATAAGACATTGAGCGCCCCGAACTTGTCACAGAAGAAACCGCAGAGAATCCTTCCTGCAGCCGATGAGAGGTTGAAGCCAGCCAGGAGACCAGCTCCGGTAGATGATGATAGCCCGACTGATCTGCTGTATAGAGGGATGAAGAAGGGAGGGACGAGGAGAGGAAACGTTGCAATCGCACCGGCAGCGAAGATGATGACGAATCCAAGATCACGGAAAAGGCGCCTGTATAGCGGTAAGCGCAAAGCGAACATCAAGAGATAAGAACAACTCACCATTCAACAAAGGACGCAGTCTTGACTGGCGATCGCTCCTTGACCAGCCACGCCGCAGGAAGACCAGTTGCCAGCGTTACGAATCCAAGAATGCGATACGCCCATGGTGTTCCAAGTCGCTGAATTACAGCATCAAGGAGGAAGCTCGTCGTCGCTCCACCCAGGCCTCCTCCTGCAAAAACAATGCCGTTTGCCAGCCCCCTCTTCTTGCTGAAATATTGTGCCGGTGTAGCAGACACAGCCATGAAGCAGAGGCTCATGCCCAGGCCTACGGTGACGCCGGAAGTGATGAATAAGCCCGCGAGGTTAGACACTGTGAAGCTGCTGATGATTTCGGATATGCCGAGGAGGAGGATTCCCAGCATGGCGGTTCGTTGGGCGCCAATGGCTCGGATGATGCGGGCGTTGAGGATGGCCATGCATGAGATGAGGGCGACGGCGAGGGAACCGACATATGACAAAGTTGCTGGTGTTGAAAGGCCCTTTTCCACGAGAGCTCCTTGAATCACTCCCCAGCTGTATCCCATCCCGACAAACTATAACATCATTAGTATTGTTTCTATACGTTCTTTTACCCGAGCGTCATGAAGATCTGAACATAGATTGTATGAACATTCTGGTACCTACCCACCACGAAATGATAGCACAAGAACCAACGACGACCCAACCATAGCCTCCATCCGGCACAACAGAGTCCGCTAAACGAGATGCCTCCAGCACATCATCAGACGTGGCATTCTGAGAATCATCGCTGTTGGCATTGTTATGAAACCGATTTGTCTGTACGGGAAGCTGGAGGAGCTCAACGGCGGTAGTTGTCGAGGTCGCCATATTAAAGTGATGAGGAAAAAGGACGATATCACATTCACAGCTTTGCCGCCGGTAGCCGGTCAATATATCTTGGGCCAACTGGCAACGGCTTTTCGTGACGGTACGCTATCTACTGTGAGACTTTCGATGCGCGCCCTCCAGTTGACATGATATGGGGAACAAAATTGGAGCTGAGCTGTTGGTAGCGCTGTATGGACGAGCCGAAGACGGAAGGGATGAGTAAGCCAAAAGACGGTTAAATTAATTGGAAGAGTTACTGAGCTCATGGTTTAATAGCTATTGGTTGGTATTCGCAGGTAGGTATATAGTTGATACATATCACTTGGTCTCATTGCATGGTGGTGAGCAAGACACGTCCAGTCGAGCATTTCATTCATCCGCATTCACTATTATTCAGTGTCTCTTTTGTACAAGGCTAATGTTTGCCCGTAAACAACAAGTCATATCGCTAATATGGTCACAAAATCACATTTATCCATAGTCCTTTCTTTCGCTTAGCCTTGGAAGGGAGTCTCGTAAGGCTCCTCAGCCTGGGGCGTGATGCGAGCAAGGTGTCGCCTCTGACCGTTGTCCCAGTCCACCAGAGCGCTGTGCTGAGTCACTCGGTTGTCCCAAACAACGACAGTCCGGTCCTCCCACCTAACGCGGGCCTGGAAGTCGGCTCCCTGGGCCAGATGAGTGTATAGGAAGTTGAGGATGGCGTCGGATTCCTCCTTCTTCAGGCCAACAATGTCACGAGTGACTAATGAAATGTTAGTTGGTCATCTATTCTGCTCCGTCTGTGTTCCATGACTTACACTGAGGGTTGACGTAAATGGCCTTCTCGCCCGTCGCAGGGTGAGTTCGGATAATGGGGTGAGCGTGAACAACGGGGTCTCGTCGCTTGATGCTGTTGCGAGCCGCAGCCGCATTGACCTGCTCGATGCCCGAGTGCGTCGCCTGGAGTCCGTGCAGACGCTCCTGGAACAGCGGACTCAATCGCTTGTACGCTTGAACGGCATCAACGAAGATGGTGTCGCCGCCGACCTCGGGCTTGTCCAGGATGTAGAGGAACGTCGTTCCGGGAGGCTGTCGCTCGTAAGAAACATCCGAGTGCCAGGCCACGGAGCTGGTCCTCGTCTTGAAGTAGTCCAGGTGGCCCTTGTCGTTGACGCCGCGGTGGACAAGGTGAACCTCGGGGTAGCCCTCGGGAGAGCCAGACGTGGGGTGGATGTGGTGTCGTCCAAAGTAGGAGCCGAACTTGAGGGCGTCGGCAATGGGCAGGTCGGCAAAGTCCTGGTCTCGGAAGGCCACGACCTTGCGCTTAGCAACGAAGTGGGCCAGTTCGTCCTTGCCGGCGTCGCTGAGAGAGGAGAGCTGGATGCCTCTCACTTCGGAGCCGATGTGGGGAGTAAGGTCGGTGACCTTGACTCCGCTAGGGAGGAGGTTGGGGTATGAGGTGTCGGCGTCCTTTCCATGCTCGTAGTGCTCAAAGGGCGTAAGGGGAGGGTACTTTTGAGCTGGGTTCCATGTTGGGAGATAGTGAGGGTACTATAGAATGGTGAGCTTGAGTACTTCATATAGAACAGAGCTTCACTCCGTTATATAGAGGCAAGCCGAGACTCACCTTGGCAGCAGGTCCGTCAGTCTTGCCCTCCTCGGCGTCCTTGTCAATGTACGTCAGGTCAATCTCCTTGTACTGTCCAAGGTCAAGCTTGTAGACGGAAGCCGGAACCGGTCCGTTGTTGGTGGTGGTAGTCGTCTCAACCAAAGCGGGAGCCATTGTGTCTTATATCACAAAGATCTTTTTTCTTGCAATCCCAGAATTATCTTGCTCAAATGCAAAAGCATCCTCAGTCCTCGTTGGGCTCTGCCCTGCCTTTTATACACTCTGCCCAACCTGCATCTTCTTCCCCTCTTCTTACACTCCTGCGGCCCATCGCTTCCCATTCCCATCGGCTCGGGCAACCCCACCCCCACATTTGATGGCATGCATCTTCAACTCTATGGCGAATTGGCGAATCGTCCAATCATCCAGTGTGAGGACCTGTCTGATCATCACTTTTGGCACGCGAATAGATGAATAATGTTAATCGGTACATGTATCATCTGCCGGATGGCGCTGTGCGCCGTAGTATCTCGCTACCACAGATGATCTGTAAGCTTGTTGATGCTATTGATAGTGCGGATCACGCCATCATCTTATACAGTGTAATCGCTGCGGAAGTTGTACGAGGATGAAGCACGCAATATGGCTGTTGATTCTTGGCTGATTACGTTTCCGTCTTAATTCCCTGGATGTCCAGTCGAATTGCAGATTGTCCGATTGCGGGCAGCGGGTCATCGCGAGGCCACACGGATCTCGTCATGCCCTGGGATTCTCATTGACCGGTGTTTTGCTATCAGATCCACCAACAGCTGGACCGTCGCTTGTACGGAAGTGATTCAAAAGGGAAAGTCGAATTGCGAATGCTCTTGGGCTCTGAATTCTTTTAGGGAGTAGATTGTGTTCCACCAGTCGATTCGCTTACGATTGCATTGGTTGATGAGAGTCGCACAAATGACAAGAGACGTGAAAGCTGAGGGCCATATCACGAGGACATGACGAAGGATGCCATCTGCCAAGACCGAGACATACAGACATACCGAGCAGCTCGATGACGAGATTGATCCTGATGCACAAGATGTAGCTTTCCCTATTGCCGAAGATGGGTTATCAGATCACTCAGCTGTTGATGAACACCTCGGATCATGTCAAGCTGCGAAAGCGGAGGCCTGCATTATCAAGCAGGACAACGGGAGTGATCCTTGCCGAGACGCGCGCCAAACGACGCACAGATATAGACATCTAATCTCGTCTTTGATTGGTCTCTCCATTGCCTCATTGACCCTTCAGATGGCGAGCTGTTCTCTTCTTTGCTGCCTGCCATCAGCTTGTTCGACAAGTGCTTGCTCGTCGATGCAAGCCTCAGCTGATGGAGCTGGAAGAGGCATAGATGGTCTTGATTGTATCATAATGACAATAGTCATCGCAAGCGGGTAGGACTTTCAAGCTCGTTCATTACAGATATTGACACTCTCGAGGGAAATTTTACCGCGGCCACAGATTGCAGCCGAGCTTAAAAGACATGCAGTCGGTGCCCTATCTATCAAGACCGCGCGCCGCTATGCCAAGCGGGAACATTGGCAAGTCATTTATGGCTTGTATAGAGCGGGATGTTGGACATAAAGTGTGGCAGAAGCCCAGGCGACCGGTTAATCATGCGCATTGCATCCATGTATGCATCATTCAACCACTCGGATGGTGATTGCAGCAAACTGGAATTACCCACTACGCACATACATCAGCCAATATCAGTCGCATTGATAGGTGTAGGCTGGCTATGGCTGCCTGATGCCCTCTTGTAGTTGCATGCATGTCACTGATCAAGATTCTCAGTCATTAGTAGACTTCATGGATACGATATCTTGGTGCATATTTCATGATGAACGAACCCTCTCCGAGGAGCAGTAACTGCCTACACTTTACAACGCTCACTTTGTGATTGGTTTTCCCCAACACCGTTGAGCTGCAGATCAAATCGCAAGGACAAGGAAGTCTATATAAGCAATTGACTAAAGGTTGAGCAGTGTATGCGTTGTAAGCCTCGCATGCATCATTAGCTTCACTGACCACACTTAATCTTGGGTAGAGTATCGACTAAGTTCTATCTGCCTCCCGCCATAACTGCCTTCCGCCATAACTGCCTTCATCATCACTGATACATAGTGGTTTCTCAACACCGACCCCATCATTTCCACCAAGCAACGCTGTACGTCTGAACAAGTCCAAGATAAAAACATTTGCATAGCTGTAGACTCAAACGGCGCCGGCAAATTTCAGATCGTAGGCTGGGCTGAGGTACATATGTGCGCAGACACAAGGCGCCAGACGGTGTCATGGCCGCCGTCTCAGTTCGCAGCATGTAGTATGAAGTTAGTGAAGGCGTATTATTTCGGGAGAATGAGCCCTATGATACAGATTCATGCTCTCAGAGCTGCGCGAACAAATTGGGGCGGAGCGCATTCCAAGCACTTTAAACAATCGTGAAACGTCTTCCCGCCTCTTACACTCAACAAAGAAATTCATACTGCGGCCAATAAAGACAGTGGGAAAGTTTAGGTAGGACGAACACCTTCGCAATGCAAATCGACTTATTGCACCAGAATGGAATTGCAAAAAAAAGAAAACCTCCCTGGCGGGAGAATCGCGTTGGACCCGAGGGGAATTGAACCCCTGACCTTTCACATGCGAAGCGAAAATCATACCCCTAGACCACGAGCCCAAT